>NW_027634880.1:0-72253 GCF_949748355.1 Melanostigma gelatinosum | reverse complement strand
AAGTAACTAAAAAAATATTTTTTTTTCCAAAGTAACTAAAAAAATATTTTTTTTTCCAAAGTAACTAAAAAAGTAAATTTTTTTCCAAAGTAACTAAAAAAATATTTTTTTTTCCAAAGTAACTAAAAAAATATTTTTTTTCCAAAGTAACTAAAAAAATATTTTTTTTTCCAAAGTAACTAAAAAATATTTTTTTTTTCCAAAGTAACTAAAAAAATATTTTTTTTTCCAAAGTAACTAAAAAAATATTTTTTTTTCCAAAGTAACTAAAAAAGTAAATTTTTTTCCAAAGTAACTAAAAAAATATTTTTTTTCCAAAGTAACTAAAAAAGTAAATTTTTTTCCAAAGTAACTAAAAAAATATATTTTTTTCCAAAGTAACTAAAAAAATATTTTTTTTTTCAAAGTAACTAAAAAAATATTTTTTTTTCCAAAGTAACTAAAAAAGTAAATTTTTTTCCAAAGTAACTAAAAAAATATTTTTTTTTCCAAAGTAACTAAAAAAATATTTTTTTTTCCAAAGTAACTAAAAAAATATTTTTTTTTCCAAAGTAACTAAAAAATAATTTTTTTTTTCCAAAGTAACTAAAAAAATATTTTTTTTTCCAAAGTAACTAAAAAATATTTTTTTTTCCAAAGTAACTAAAAAAGTAAATTTTTTTCCAAAGTAAGTAAAAAAATATTTTTTTTTTCCAAAGTAACTAAAAAAGTAAATTTTTTTCCAAAGTAACTAAAAAAATATTTTTTTTTCCAAAGTAACTAAAAAAATATTTTTTTTTTCCAAAGTAACTAAAAAAATATTTTTTTTTTCCAAAGTAACTAAAAAAACATTTTTTTTCCAAAGTAACTAAAAAAAATATTTTTTTTTCCAAAGTAACTAAAAAAATATTTTTTTTTCCAAAGTAACTAAAAAAATATTTTTTTTTCCAAAGTAACTAAAAAAATATTTTTTTTTCCAAAGTAACTAAAAAAATATTTTTTTTTCCAAAGTAACTAAAAAAATATTTTTTTTTCCAAAGTAACTAAAAAAATATTTTTTTTTCCAAAGTAACTAAAAAAATATTTTTTTCCAAAGTAACTAAAAAAATATTTTTTTTTCCAAAGTAACTAAAAAAATATTTTTTTTTCCAAGTAACTAAAAAAATATTTTTTTTTCCAAAGTAACTAAAAAAATATTTTTTTTTCCAAAGTAACTAAAAAAATATTTTTTTTTCCAAAGTAACTAAAAAAATATTTTTTTTTCCAAAGTAACTAAAAAAATATTTTTTTTTCCAAAGTAACTAAAAAAGTAAAATTTTTTCCAAAGTAACTAAAAAAATATTTTTTTTTCCAAAGTAACTAAAAAAGTAAATTTTTTTCCAAAGTAACTAAAAAAATATTTTTTTTTCCAAAGTAACTAAAAAAGTAAATTTTTTTTCCAAAGTAACTAAAAAAATATATTTTTTTCCAAAGTAACTAAAAAAAATTTTTTTTTTCCAAAGTAACTAAAAAAATATTTTTTTTCCAAAGTAACTAAAAAAATATTTTTTTTTCCAAAGTAACTAAAAAAAATATTTTTTTTCCAAAGTAACTAAAAAATATTTTTTTTTCCAAAGTAACTAAAAAAGTAAAAAATTTTCCAAAGTAACTAAAAAAATATTTTTTTTTCCAAAGTAACTAAAAAAATATTTTTTTTTCCAAAGTAACTAAAAAAATTTTTTTTTTCCAAAGTAACTAAAAAAATATTTTTTTTTCCAAAGTAACTAAAAAAATATTTTTTTTTCCAAGTAACTAAAAAAATATTTTTTTTCCAAAGTAACTAAAAAAATATTTTTTTTTCCAAAGTAACTAAAAAAATATTTTTTTTCCAAAGTAACTAAAAAAATATTTTTTTTTCCAAAGTAACTAAAAAAGTAAATTTCTTTCCAAAGTAACTAAAAAAATATTTTTTTTTCCAAAGTAACTAAAAAAATATTTTTTTTTCAAAGTAACTAAAAAAATATTTTTTTTTCCAAAGTAACTAAAAAATATATTTTTTTCCAAAGTAACTAAAAAAATATTTTTTTTTTCAAAGTAACTAAAAAAATATTTTTTTCCCAAGTAACTAAAAAAGTAAAATTTTTTCCAAAGTAACTAAAAAAATATTTTTTTTTCCAAAGTAACTAAAAAAATATTTTTTTTTCCAAAGTAACTAAAAAAATATTTTTTTTTCCAAAGTAACTAAAAAAATATTTTTTTTTCCAAAGTAACTAAAAAAATATTTTTTTTTCCAAAGTAACTAAAAAAATATTTTTTTTTCAAAGTAACTAAAAAAATATTTTTTTTTCCAAAGTAACTAAAAAAATATTTTTTTTTCCAAAGTAACTAAAAAAGTAAATTTTTTTCCAAAGTAACTAAAAAAATATTTTTTTTTCCAAAGTAACTAAAAAAGTAAAAAATTTTCCAAAGTAACTAAAAAATATTTTTTTTTCCAAAGTAACTAAAAAAATATTTTTTTTTCCAAAGTAACTAAAAAAATATATTTTTTTCCAAAGTAACTAAAAAAGTAAATTTTTTTCCAAAGTAACTAAAAAAGTAAATTTTTTTCCAAAGTAACTAAAAAAATATTTTTTTTTCCAAAGTAACTAAAAAAATATTTTTTTTTCCAAAGTAACTAAAAAAATATTTTTTTTTCCAAAGTAACTAAAAAAATATTTTTTTTCCAAAGTAACTAAAAAAGTAAATTTTTTTCCAAAGTAACTAAAAAAATATATTTTTTCCCAAAGTAACTAAAAAAGTAAATTTTTTCCAAAGTACTAAAAAAATATTTTTTTTTTTCCAAAGTAACTAAAAAAATATTTTTTTTCCAAAGTAACTAAAAAAATATTTTTTTTTCCAAAGTAACTAAAAAAGTAAATTTTTTTCCAAAGTAACTAAAAAATATTTTTTTTTCCAAAGTAACTAAAAAAATTTTTTTTTTTCCAAAGTAACTAAAAAAAAATTTTTTTTTTCCAAAGTAACTAAAAAAATATTTTTTTTCCAAAGTAACTAAAAAAGTAAATTTTTTTCCAAAGTAACTAAAAAAATTTTTTTTTCCAAAGTAACTAAAAAAATATTTTTTTTCCCAAAGTAACTAAAAAAATATTTTTTTTTCCAAAGTAACTAAAAAAAATTTTTTTTTTCCAAAGTAACTAAAAAAATATTTTTTTTTCAAAGTAACTAAAAAAGTAAAATTTTTTCCAAAGTAACTAAAAAAATATTTTTTTTCCAAAGTAACTAAAAAAATATTTTTTTTTCCAAAGTAACTAAAAAAATATTTTTTTTTCCAAAGTAACTAAAAAAATATTTTTTTTTCAAAGTAACTAAAAAAATATTTTTTTTTCCAAAGTAACTAAAAAAATATTTTTTTTTCCAAAGTAACTAAAAAAGTAAATTTTTTTCCAAAGTAACTAAAAAAATATATTTTTTTCCAAAGTAACTAAAAAAGTAAATTTTTTTCCAAAGTAACTAAAAAAATATTTTTTTTTCCAAAGTAACTAAAAAAATATTTTTTTTTCCAAAGTAACTAAAAAAATATTTTTTTTTCCAAAGTAACTAAAAAAGTAAATTTTTTTCCAAAGTAACTAAAAAAATATTTTTTTTTCCAAAGTAACTAAAAAAATATTTTTTTTTCCAAAGTAACTAAAAAAATATTTTTTTTTCCAAAGTAACTAAAAAAATATTTTTTTTTCCAAAGTAACTAAAAAAATATTTTTTTTTCCAAAGTAACTAAAAAAATATTTTTTTTTCCAAAGTAACTAAAAAAGTAAATTTTTTTCCAAAGTAACTAAAAAAATATTTTTTTTTCCAAAGTAACTAAAAAAGTAAATTTTTTTCCAAAGTAACTAAAAAAATATTTTTTTTTCCAAAGTAACTAAAAAAATATTTTTTTTTCCAAAGTAACTAAAAAAATATTTTTTTTTCCAAAGTAACTAAAAAAATATTTTTTTTTCCAAAGTAACTAAAAAAATATTTTTTTTTCCAAAGTAACTAAAAAAATATTTTTTTTTCCAAAGTAACTAAAAAAGTAAAAAAATTTCCAAAGTAACTATAAAAATTTTTTTTTTTCCAAAGTAACTAAAAAAGTAAATTTTTTTCCAAAGTAACTAAAAAAATATTTTTTTTTCCAAAGTAACTAAAAAAATATTTTTTTTCCAAAGTAACTAAAAAAATATTTTTTTTTCCAAAGTAACTAAAAAAATTTTTTTTTTTCCAAAGTAACTAAAAAAATTTTTTTTTTCCAAAGTAACTAAAAAAGTAAAATTTTTCCAAAGTAACTAAAAAAATATTTTTTTTTCCAAAGTAACTAAAAAAATATTTTTTTTTCCAAAGTAACTAAAAAAATATTTTTTTTTCCAAAGTAACTAAAAAAATATTTTTTTTTCCAAAGTAACTAAAAAAATATTTTTTTTTCCAAAGTAACTAAAAAAATATTTTTTTTCCCAAAGTAACTAAAAAAGTAAATTTTTTTCCAAAGTAACTAAAAAAATATTTTTTTTTCCAAAGTAACTAAAAAAGTAAATTTTTTTCCAAAGTAACTAAAAAAATATTTTTTTTTCCAAAGTAACTAAAAAAATATTTTTTTTTCCAAAGTAACTAAAAAAATATTTTTTTTTCCAAAGTAACTAAAAAAGTAAATTTTTTTCCAAAGTAACTAAAAAAATATTTTTTTTTCCAAAGTAACTAAAAAAATATTTTTTTTTCCAAAGTAACTAAAAAAATATTTTTTTTTCCAAAGTAACTAAAAAAATATTTTTTTTTCCAAAGTAACTAAAAAAATATTTTTTTTTCCAAAGTAACTAAAAAAATATTTTTTTTCCCAAAGTAACTAAAAAAATATTTTTTTTTCCAAAGTAACTAAAAAAATATATTTTTTTCCAAAGTAACTAAAAAAATATTTTTTTTTCCAAAGTAACTAAAAAAATATTTTTTTTTCCAAAGTAACTAAAAAAATATTTTTTTTTCCAAAGTAACTAAAAAAATATTTTTTTTTCCAAAGTAACTAAAAAAATATTTTTTTTTCCAAAGTAACTAAAAAAATATTTTTTTTTCCAAAGTAACTAAAAAAATATTTTTTTTTCCAAAGTAACTAAAAAAATATATTTTTTTCCAAAGTAACTAAAAATATATATTTTTTTCCAAAGTAACTAAAAAAATATATTTTTTTCCAAAGTAACTAAAAAAATATATTTTTTTCCAAAGTAACTAAAAAAATATATTTTTTTCCAAAGTAACTAAAAAAATATTTTTTTTTCCAAAGTAACTAAAAAAATATTTTTTTTTCCAAAGTAACTAAAAAAATATTTTTTTTTCCAAAGTAACTAAAAAAAATTTTTTTTTTCCAAAGTAACTAAAAAAATATTTTTTTTTCCAAAGTAACTAAAAAAATATTTTTTTTTCCAAAGTAACTAAAAAAATATTTTTTTTTCCAAAGTAACTAAAAAAATATTTTTTTTCCCAAAGTAACTAAAAAAATATTTTTTTTTCCAAAGTAACTAAAAAAATATATTTTTTTCCAAAGTAACTAAAAAAATATTTTTTTTTCCAAAGTAACTAAAAAAATATTTTTTTTTCCAAAGTAACTAAAAAAATATTTTTTTTTCCAAAGTAACTAAAAAAATATTTTTTTTTCCAAAGTAACTAAAAAAATATTTTTTTTTCCAAAGTAACTAAAAAAATATTTTTTTTTCCAAAGTAACTAAAAAAATATTTTTTTTTCCAAAGTAACTAAAAAAATATTTTTTTTTCCAAAGTAACTAAAAAAATATTTTTTTTCCCAAAGTAACTAAAAAAAAAATTTTTTTTCCAAAGTAACTAAAAAAATATTTTTTTTCCCAAAGTAACTAAAAAAAAATTTTTTTTTCCAAAGTAACTAAAAAAATATTTTTTTTTCCAAAGTAACTAAAAAAGTAAATTTTTTTCCAAAGTAACTAAAAAAATATTTTTTTTTCCAAAGTAACTAAAAAAATATTTTTTTTTCCAAAGTAACTAAAAAAATAATTTTTTTTCCAAAGTAACTAAAAAAATATATTTTTTTCCAAAGTAACTAAAAAAATATTTTTTTTTTCAAAGTAACTAAAAAAATATTTTTTTTTCCAAAGTAACTAAAAAAGTAAATTTTTTTCCAAAGTAACTAAAAAAATATTTTTTTTTCCAAAGTAACTAAAAAAATATTTTTTTTCCCAAAGTAACTAAAAAAATTTTTTTTTTTCCAAAGTAACTAAAAAAATATTTTTTTTTCCAAAGTAACTAAAAAAATATTTTTTTTTCCAAAGTAACTAAAAAAATATTTTTTTTTCCAAAGTAACTAAAAAAATATTTTTTTTTCCAAAGTAACTAAAAAAATATTTTTTTTTCCAAAGTAACTAAAAAAGTAAAATTTTTTCCAAAGTAACTAAAAAAATATTTTTTTTTCCAAAGTAACTAAAAAAGTAAATTTTTTTCCAAAGTAACTAAAAAAAATTTTTTTTTTCCAAAGTAACTAAAAAAATGTTTTTTTTTCCAAAGTAACTAAAAAAATATTTTTTTTTCCAAAGTAACTAAAAAAATATTTTTTTTTCCAAAGTAACTAAAAAAATATTTTTTTTTCCAAAGTAACTAAAAAAATATTTTTTTTTCCAAAGTAACTAAAAAAGTAAAATTTTTTCCAAAGTAACTAAAAAAATATTTTTTTTTCCAAAGTAACTAAAAAAATATTTTTTTTTCCAAAGTAACTAAAAAAATATTTTTTTTTCCAAAGTAACTAAAAAAATATTTTTTTTTCCAAAGTAACTAAAAAAATATTTTTTTTTCCAAAGTAATTAAAAAAATATTTTTTTTTCCAAAGTAACTAAAAAAGTAAAAAAAATTCCAAAGTAACTAAAAAAATATTTTTTTTTCCAAAGTAACTAAAAAAACATTTTTTTTTCCAAAGTAACTAAAAAAATATTTTTTTTTCCAAAGTAACTAAAAAAATATTTTTTTTTCCAAAGTAACTAAAAAAATATTTTTTTTTCCAAAGTAACTAAAAAAATATTTTTTTTTCCAAAGTAACTAAAAAAATATTTTTTTTTCCAAAGTAACTAAAAAAATATTTTTTTTTCCAAAGTAACTAAAAAAATATTTTTTTTTCCAAAGTAACTAAAAAAATATTTTTTTTCCAAAGTAACTAAAAAAATATTTTTTTTTCCAAAGTAACTAAAAAAATATTTTTTTTTCCAAAGTAACTAAAAAAATATTTTTTTTTCCAAAGTAACTAAAAAAATATTTTTTTTTCCAAAGTAACTAAAAAAATATTTTTTTTTCCAAAGTAACTAAAAAAATATTTTTTTTTCCAAAGTAACTAAAAAAATATTTTTTTTTCCAAAGTAACTAAAAAAATATTTTTTTTTCCAAAGTAACTAAAAAAATATTTTTTTTTCCAAAGTAACTAAAAAAATATTTTTTTTTCCAAAGTAACTAAAAAAGTAAATTTTTTTCCAAAGTAACTAAAAAAATATTTTTTTTTCCAAAGTAACTAAAAAAGTAAATTTTTTTCCAAAGTAACTAAAAAAATATTTTTTTTTCCAAAGTAACTAAAAAAGTAAATTTTTTTCCAAAGTAACTAAAAAAAAAAATTTTTTTCCAAAGTAACTAAAAAAATTTTTTTTTTTCCAAAGTAACTAAAAAAATATTTTTTTTCCAAAGTAACTAAAACAATATTTTTTTTTCCAAAGTAACTAAAAAAATATTTTTTTTTCCAAAGTAACTAAAAAAATATTTTTTTTTCCAAAGTAACTAAAAAAGTAAAAAATTTTCCAAAGTAACTAAAAAAATATTTTTTTTTCCAAAGTAACTAAAAAAATATTTTTTTTTCCAAAGTAACTAAAAAAATATTTTTTTTTCCAAAGTAACTAAAAAAATATTTTTTTTTCCAAAGTAACTAAAAAAATATATTTTTTTCCAAAGTAACTAAAAAAATATATTTTTTTCCAAAGTAACTAAAAAAATATTTTTTTTTCCAAAGTAACTAAAAAAATATTTTTTTTTCCAAAGTAACTAAAAAAATATTTTTTTTTCCAAAGTAACTAAAAAAATATTTTTTTTTCCAAAGTAACTAAAAAAATATTTTTTTTTCCAAAGTAACTAAAAAAATATTTTTTTTTCCAAAGTAACTAAAAAAATATTTTTTTTCCAAAGTAACTAAAAAAATATTTTTTTTTCCAAAGTAACTAAAAAAATATTTTTTTTTCCAAAGTAACTAAAAAAATATTTTTTTTTCCAAAGTAACTAAAAAAATATTTTTTTTCCAAAGTAACTAAAAAAATATTTTTTTTTCCAAAGTAACTAAAAAAATATTTTTTTTTCCAAAGTAACTAAAAAAATATTTTTTTTTCCAAAGTAACTAAAAAAATATTTTTTTTTCCAAAGTAACTAAAAAAATATTTTTTTTTCCAAAGTAACTAAAAAAGTAAAAAAAATTCCAAAGTAACTAAAAAAATATTTTTTTTTCCAAAGTAACTAAAAAAATATTTTTTTTTCCAAAGTAACTAAAAAAATATTTTTTTTTCCAAAGTAACTAAAAAAATATTTTTTTTTCCAAAGTAACTAAAAAAATATTTTTTTTTCCAAAGTAACTAAAAAAATATTTTTTTTTCCAAAGTAACTAAAAAAATATTTTTTTTTCCAAAGTAACTAAAAAAATATTTTTTTTTCCAAAGTAACTAAAAAAATATTTTTTTTCCCAAAGTAACTAAAAAAATATTTTTTTTTCCAAAGTAACTAAAAAAATATTTTTTTTTCCAAAGTAACTAAAAAAATATTTTTTTTTCCAAAGTAACTAAAAAAATATTTTTTTTTCCAAAGTAACTAAAAAAATATTTTTTTTTCCAAAGTAACTAAAAAAATATTTTTTTTTCCAAAGTAACTAAAAAAATATTTTTTTTTCCAAAGTAACTAAAAAAATATTTTTTTTTCCAAAGTAACTAAAAAAATATTTTTTTTCCCAAAGTAACTAAAAAAAATTTTTTTTTCCCAAAGTAACTAAAAAAATATTTTTTTTTCCAAAGTAACTAAAAAAATATTTTTTTTTCCAAAGTAACTAAAAAAATATTTTTTTTTCCAAAGTAACTAAAAAAATATTTTTTTTTCCAAAGTAACTAAAAAAGTAAAAAATTTTCCAAAGTAACTAAAAAAATATTTTTTTTTCCAAAGTAACTAAAAAAATATTTTTTTTTCCAAAGTAACTAAAAATATATATTTTTTTCCAAAGTAACTAAAAAAATATATTTTTTTCCAAAGTAACTAAAAAAATATTTTTTTTTTCAAAGTAACTAAAAAAATATTTTTTTTTCCAAAGTAACTAAAAAAGTAAATTTTTTTCCAAAGTAACTAAAAAAATATTTTTTTTTCCAAAGTAACTAAAAAAGAATTTTTTTTTCCAAAGTAACTAAAAAAATATTTTTTTTTCCAAAGTAACTAAAAAAATATTTTTTTTCCAAAGTAACTAAAAAAGTAAAAAAATTTCCAAAGTAACTAAAAAAATATTTTTTTTTCCAAAGTAACTAAAAAAATATTTTTTTTTCCAAAGTAACTAAAAAAATATTTTTTTCCAAAGTAACTAAAAAAGTAAATTTTTTTCCAAAGTAACTAAAAAAATATTTTTTTTTCCAAAGTAACTAAAAAAATATTTTTTTTTCCAAAGTAACTAAAAAAATATTTTTTTTTCCAAAGTAACTAAAAAAATATTTTTTTTTCCAAAGTAACTAAAAAAATATTTTTTTTTCCAAAGTAACTAAAAAAATATTTTTTTTCCAAAGTAACTAAAAAAATATTTTCTTTTTCCAAAGTAACTAAAAAAATATTTTTTTTTCCAAAGTAACTAAAAAAATATTTTTTTTTCCAAAGTAACTAAAAAAGTAATTTTTTTTTCCAAAGTAACTAAAAAAATATTTTTTTTTCCAAAGTAACTAAAAAAATATATTTTTTTTCCAAAGTAACTAAAAAAATATTTTTTTTTCCAAAGTAACTAAAAAAGTAAATTTTTTTCCAAAGTAACTAAAAAAATATTTTTTTTTCCAAAGTAACTAAAAAAATATTTTTTTTTCCAAAGTAACTAAAAAAATATTTTTTTTTCCAAAGTAACTAAAAAAGTAAATTTTTTTCCAAAGTAACTAAAAAAATATTTTTTTTTCCAAAGTAACTAAAAAAATATTTTTTTTTCCAAAGTAACTAAAAAAATATTTTTTTTTCCAAAGTAACTAAAAAAATATTTTTTTTTCCAAAGTAACTAAAAAAATATTTTTTTTTCCAAAGTAACTAAAAAAATATTTTTTTTTCCAAAGTAACTAAAAAAATATTTTTTTTTCCAAAGTAACTAAAAAAATATTTTTTTTTCCAAAGTAACTAAAAAAATATTTTTTTTTCCAAAGTAACTAAAAAAATATTTTTTTTTCCAAAGTAACTAAAAAAATATTTTTTTTTCCAAAGTAACTAAAAAAATATTTTTTTTTCCAAAGTAACTAAAAAAATATTTTTTTTTCCAAAGTAACTAAAAAAATATTTTCTTTTTCCAAAGTAACTAAAAAAATATTTTTTTTTCCAAAGTAACTAAAAAAATATTTTTTTTTCCAAAGTAACTAAAAAAGTAAAATTTTTTCCAAAGTAACTAAAAAAATATATTTTTTTCCAAAGTAACTAAAAAAGTAAAAATTTTTCCAAAGTAACTAAACAAATATTTTTTTTTCCAAAGTAACTAAAAAAATATTTTTTTTTCCAAAGTAACTAAAAAAATATTTTTTTTTCCAAAGTAACTAAAAAAATATTTTTTTTTCCAAAGTAACTAAAAAAATATTTTTTTTTCCAAAGTAACTAAAAAAATATTTTTTTTTCCAAAGTAACTAAAAAAGTAAAATTTTTTCCAAAGTAACTAAAAAAATATTTTTTTTTCCAAAGTAACTAAAAAAATATTTTTTTTTCCAAAGTAACTAAAAAAATATTTTTTTTTCCAAAGTAACTAAAAAAATATTTTTTTTTCCAAAGTAACTAAAAAAATATTTTTTTTTCCAAAGTAACTAAAAAAATATTTTTTTTTCCAAAGTAACTAAAAAAGTAAAAATTTTTCCAAAGTAACTAAAAAAATATTTTTTTTTCCAAAGTAACTAAAAAAATATTTTTTTTTCCAAAGTAACTAAAAAAATATTTTTTTTTCCAAAGTAACTAAAAAAATATTTTTTTTTCCAAAGTAACTAAAAAAATATTTTTTTTTCCAAAGTAACTAAAAAAATATATTTTTTTCCAAAGTAACTAAAAAAATATTTTTTTTTCCAAAGTAACTAAAAAAGTAAAATTTTTTCCAAAGTAACTAAAAAAATATTTTTTTTTCCAAAGTAACTAAAAAAATATTTTTTTTTCCAAAGTAACTAAAAAAATATTTTTTTTTCCAAAGTAACTAAAAAAATATTTTTTTTTCCAAAGTAACTAAAAAAATATTTTTTTTTCCAAAGTAACTAAAAAAATATTTTTTTTTCCAAAGTAACTAAAAAAGTAAAAAAAATTCCAAAGTAACTAAAAAAATATTTTTTTTTCCAAAGTAACTAAAAAAACATTTTTTTTTCCAAAGTAACTAAAAAATTTTTTTTTTTTCCAAAGTAACTAAAAAAATATTTTTTTTTCCAAAGTAACTAAAAAAATTTTTTTTTTTCCAAAGTAACTAAAAAAATATTTTTTTTTCCAAAGTAACTAAAAAAATATTTTTTTTTCCAAAGTAACTAAAAAAATATTTTTTTTTCCAAAGTAACTAAAAAAATATTTTTTTTCCCAAAGTAACTAAAAAAATATTTTTTTTTCCAAAGTAACTAAAAAAATATTTTTTTTTCCAAAGTAACTAAAAAAGTAAAAAAATTTCCAAAGTAACTAAAAAAATATTTTTTTTTCCAAAGTAACTAAAAAAATATTTTTTTTTCCAAAGTAACTAAAAAAATATTTTTTTCCAAAGTAACTAAAAAAGTAAATTTTTTTCCAAAGTAACTAAAAAAATATTTTTTTTTCCAAAGTAACTAAAAAAATATTTTTTTTTCCAAAGTAACTAAAAAAATATTTTTTTTTCCAAAGTAACTAAAAAAATATTTTTTTTTCCAAAGTAACTAAAAAAATATTTTTTTTTCCAAAGTAACTAAAAAAATATTTTTTTTCCAAAGTAACTAAAAAAATATTTTCTTTTTCCAAAGTAACTAAAAAATATATTTTTTTCCAAAGTAACTAAAAAAATATTTTTTTTTCCAAAGTAACTAAAAAAATATTTTTTTTTCCAAAGTAACTAAAAAAGTAAATTTTTTTCCAAAGTAACTAAAAAAATATTTTTTTTTCCAAAGTAACTAAAAAAATATTTTTTTTTCCAAAGTAACTAAAAAAATATTTTTTTTCCAAAGTAACTAAAAAAATATTTTTTTTTCCAAAGTAACTAAAAAAATATTTTTTTTTCCAAAGTAACTAAAAAAATATTTTTTTTTCCAAAGTAACTAAAAAAGTAAATTTTTTCCAAAGTAACTAAAAAAATATTTTTTTTTCCAAAGTAACTAAAAAAATATTTTTTTTTCCAAAGTAACTAAAAAAATATTTTTTTTTCCAAAGTAACTAAAAAAATATTTTTTTTTCCAAAGTAACTAAAAAAATATTTTTTTTTCCAAAGTAACTAAAAAAATATTTTTTTTTCCAAAGTAACTAAAAAAATATTTTCTTTTTCCAAAGTAACTAAAAAAATATTTTTTTTTCCAAAGTAACTAAAAAAATATTTTTTTTTCCAAAGTAACTAAAAAAGTAAAATTTTTTCCAAAGTAACTAAAAAAATATATTTTTTTCCAAAGTAACTAAAAAAGTAAAATTTTTTCCAAAGTAACTAAAAAAATATTTTTTTTCCAAAGTAACTAAAAAAATATTTTTTTTTCCAAAGTAACTAAAAAAATATTTTTTTTTCCAAAGTAACTAAAAAAATATTTTTTTTTCCAAAGTAACTAAAAAAATATTTTTTTTTCCAAAGTAACTAAAAAAATATTTTTTTTTCCAAAGTAACTAAAAAAGTAAAAAATTTTCCAAAGTAACTAAAAAAATATTTTTTTTCCAAAGTAACTAAAAAAATATTTTTTTTTCCAAAGTAACTAAAAAAATATTTTTTTTTCCAAAGTAACTAAAAAAATATTTTTTTTTCCAAAGTAACTAAAAAAATATTTTTTTTTCCAAAGTAACTAAAAAAATATTTTTTTTTCCAAAGTAACTAAAAAAGTAAAAAAAATTCCAAAGTAACTAAAAAAATATTTTTTTTTCCAAAGTAACTAAAAAAACATTTTTTTTTCCAAAGTAACTAAAAAAATATTTTTTTTTCCAAAGTAACTAAAAAAATATTTTTTTTTCCAAAGTAACTAAAAAAATATTTTTTTTTCCAAAGTAACTAAAAAAATATTTTTTTTTCCAAAGTAACTAAAAAAATATTTTTTTTTCCAAAGTAACTAAAAAAATATTTTTTTTTCCAAAGTAACTAAAAAAATATTTTTTTTTCCAAAGTAACTAAAAAAATATTTTTTTTTCCAAAGTAACTAAAAAAATATTTTTTTTTCCAAAGTAACTAAAAAAATATTTTTTTTTCCAAAGTAACTAAAAAAGTAAATTTTTTTCCAAAGTAACTAAAAAAATATTTTTTTTTCCAAAGTAACTAAAAAAGTAAATTTTTTTCCAAAGTAACTAAAAAAATATTTTTTTTTCCAAAGTAACTAAAAAAGTAAATTTTTTTCCAAAGTAACTAAAAAAATATTTTTTTTTCCAAAGTAACTAAAAAAATATTTTTTTTTCCAGAGTAACTAAAAAAATATTTTTTTTCCAAAGTAACTAAAAAAATATTTTTTTTTCCAAAGTAACTAAAAAAATATTTTTTTTTCCAAAGTAACTAAAAAAATATTTTTTTTTCCAAAGTAACTAAAAAAGTAAAAAAATTTCCAAAGTAACTAAAAAAATATTTTTTTTTCCAAAGTAACTAAAAAAATATTTTTTTTTCCAAAGTAACTAAAAAAATATTTTTTTTTCCAAAGTAACTAAAAAAATATTTTTTTTTCCAAAGTAACTAAAAAAATATTTTTTTTTCCAAAGTAACTAAAAAAATATTTTTTTTTCCAAAGTAACTAAAAAAATATTTTTTTTTCCAAAGTAACTAAAAAAATATTTTTTTTTCCAAAGTAACTAAAAAAATATTTTTTTTTCCAAAGTAACTAAAAAAATATTTTTTTTCCAAAGTAACTAAAAAAATATTTTTTTTTCCAAAGTAACTAAAAAAATATTTTTTTTTCCAAAGTAACTAAAAAAATATTTTTTTTTCCAAAGTAACTAAAAAAATATTTTTTTTTCCAAAGTAACTAAAAAAATATTTTTTTTTCCAAAGTAACTAAAAAAATATTTTTTTTTCCAAAGTAACTAAAAAAATATTTTTTTTTCCAAAGTAACTAAAAAAATATTTTTTTTTCCAAAGTAACTAAAAAAATATTTTTTTTTCCAAAGTAACTAAAAAAAATTTTTTTTTTCCAAAGTAACTAAAAAAATTTTTTTTTTTCCAAAGTAACTAAAAAAATATTTTTTTTTCCAAAGTAACTAAAAAAATATTTTTTTTTCCAAAGTAACTAAAAAAATATTTTTTTTTCCAAAGTAACTAAAAAAATATTTTTTTTCCAAAGTAACTAAAAAAATATTTTTTTTTCCAAAGTAACTAAAAAAGTAAATTTCTTTCCAAAGTAACTAAAAAAATATTTTTTTTTCCAAAGTAACTAAAAAAATATTTTTTTTTCCAAAGTAACTAAAAAAATATTTTTTTTTCCAAAGTAACTAAAAAAATATATTTTTTTCCAAAGTAACTAAAAAAATATTTTTTTTTTCAAAGTAACTAAAAAAATATTTTTTTCCCAAAGTAACTAAAAAAGTAAATTTTTTTCCAAAGTAACTAAAAAAATATTTTTTTTTCCAAAGTAACTAAAAAAATATTTTTTTTTCCAAAGTAACTAAAAAAATATTTTTTTTTCCAAAGTAACTAAAAACATATTTTTTTTTCCAAAGTAACTAAAAAAATATTTTTTTTTCCAAAGTAACTAAAAAAATATTTTTTTTTCCAAAGTAACTAAAAAAATATTTTTTTTTCCAAAGTAACTAAAAAAATATTTTTTTTCCAAAGTAACTAAAAAAGTAAATTTTTTTCCAAAGTAACTAAAAAAATATTTTTTTTTCCAAAGTAACTAAAAAAGTAAAAAATTTTCCAAAGTAACTAAAAAAATATTTTTTTTTCCAAAGTAACTAAAAAAATATTTTTTTTTCCAAAGTAACTAAAAAAATATATTTTTTTCCAAAGTAACTAAAAAAGTAAATTTTTTTCCAAAGTAACTAAAAAAGTAAATTTTTTTCCAAAGTAACTAAAAAAATATTTTTTTTTCCAAAGTAACTAAAAAAATATATTTTTTTCCAAAGTAACTAAAAAAATATTTTTTTTTCCAAAGTAACTAAAAAAATATTTTTTTTTCCAAAGTAACTAAAAAAGTAAATTTTTTTCCAAAGTAACTAAAAAAATATTTTTTTCCCAAAGTAACTAAAAAAGTAAAATTTTTTCCAAAGTAACTAAAAAAATATTTTTTTTTTCCAAAGTAACTAAAAAAATATTTTTTTTTCCAAAGTAACTAAAAAAATATTTTTTTTTCCAAAGTAACTAAAAAAGTAAATTTTTTTCCAAAGTAACTAAAAAAATATTTTTTTTTCCAAAGTAACTAAAAAAAATTTTTTTTTTCCAAAGTAACTAAAAAAAATTTTTTTTTTCCAAAGTAACTAAAAAAATATTTTTTTTTCCAAAGTAACTAAAAAAGTAAATTTTTTTCCAAAGTAACTAAAAAAATATTTTTTTTTCCAAAGTAACTAAAAAAATATTTTTTTTCCCAAAGTAACTAAAAAAATATTTTTTTTTCCAAAGTAACTAAAAAAAATTTTTTTTTTCCAAAGTAACTAAAAAAATATTTTTTTTTCCAAAGTAACTAAAAAAGTAAATTTTTTTCCAAAGTAACTAAAAAAATATTTTTTTTTCCAAAGTAACTAAAAAAATATTTTTTTTTCCAAAGTAACTAAAAAAATATTTTTTTTTCCAAAGTAACTAAAAAAATATTTTTTTTTCCAAAGTAACTAAAAAAATATTTTTTTTTCCAAAGTAACTAAAAAAATATTTTTTTTTCCAAAGTAACTAAAAAAGTAAATTTTTTTCCAAAGTAACTAAAAAAATATATTTTTTTCCAAAGTAACTAAAAAAGTAAATTTTTTTCCAAAGTAACTAAAAAAATATTTTTTTTTCCAAAGTAACTAAAAAAATATTTTTTTTTTCCAAAGTAACTAAAAAAATATTTTTTTTTCCAAAGTAACTAAAAAAGTAAATTTTTTTCCAAAGTAACTAAAAAAATATTTTTTTTTCCAAAGTAACTAAAAAAATATTTTTTTTTCCAAAGTAACTAAAAAAATATTTTTTTTTCCAAAGTAACTAAAAAAATATTTTTTTTTCCAAAGTAACTAAAAAAATATTTTTTTTTCCAAAGTAACTAAAAAAATATTTTTTTTTCCAAAGTAACTAAAAAAGTAAATTTTTTTCCAAAGTAACTAAAAAAATATTTTTTTTTCCAAAGTAACTAAAAAAATATTTTTTTTTCCAAAGTAACTAAAAAAATATTTTTTTTTCCAAAGTAACTAAAAAAATATTTTTTTTTCCAAAGTAACTAAAAAAATATTTTTTTTTCCAAAGTAACTAAAAAAATATTTTTTTTCCAAAGTAACTAAAAAAATATTTTTTTTTCCAAAGTAACTAAAAAAATATTTTTTTTTCCAAAGTAACTAAAAAAGTAAAAAATTTTCCAAAGTAACTATAAAAATATTTTTTTTTCCAAAGTAACTAAAAAAATATTTTTTTTTCCAAAGTAACTAAAAAAGTAAATTTTTTTCCAAAGTAACTAAAAAAATATTTTTTTTTCCAAAGTAACTAAAAAAATATTTTTTTTTCCAAAGTAACTAAAAAAATATTTTTTTTTCCAAAGTAACTAAAAAAAAATTTTTTTTTCCAAAGTAACTAAAAAAATTTTTTTTTTCCAAAGTAACTAAAAAAGTAAATTTTTTTCCAAAGTAACTAAAAAAATATTTTTTTTTCCAAAGTAACTAAAAAAATATTTTTTTTTCCAAAGTAACTAAAAAAATATTTTTTTTTCCAAAGTAACTAAAAAAATATTTTTTTTTCCAAAGTAACTAAAAAAATATTTTTTTTTCCAAAGTAACTAAAAAAATATTTTTTTTTCCAAAGTAACTAAAAAAATATATTTTTTTTCCAAAGTAACTAAAAAAATATTTTTTTTTCCAAAGTAACTAAAAAAGTAATTTTTTTTCCAAAGTAACTAAAAAAATATTTTTTTTTCCAAAGTAACTAAAAAAATATTTTTTTTTCCAAAGTAACTAAAAAATATTTTTTTTTCCAAAGTAACTAAAAAAATATTTTTTTTTCCAAAGTAACTAAAAAAATATTTTTTTTTCCAAAGTAACTAAAAAAATATTTTTTTTTCCAAAGTAACTAAAAAAGTAAATTTTTTTCCAAAGTAACTAAAAAAATATTTTTTTTTCCAAAGTAACTAAAAAAATATTTTTTTTTCCAAAGTAACTAAAAAAATATTTTTTTTTCCAAAGTAACTAAAAAAATATTTTTTTTTCCAAAGTAACTAAAAAAATATTTTTTTTTCCAAAGTAACTAAAAAAATATTTTTTTTTCCAAAGTAACTAAAAAAATATTTTTTTTTCCAAAGTAACTAAAAAAATATTTTTTTTTCCAAAGTAACTAAAAAAGTAAAAAATTTTCCAAAGTAACTATAAAAATATTTTTTTTTCCAAAGTAACTAAAAAAATATTTTTTTTTCCAAAGTAACTAAAAAAGTAAATTTTTTTCCAAAGTAACTAAAAAAATATTTTTTTTTCCAAAGTAACTAAAAAAATATTTTTTTTTCCAAAGTAACTAAAAAAATATTTTTTTTTCCAAAGTAACTAAAAAAAAATTTTTTTTTCCAAAGTAACTAAAAAAATTTTTTTTTTTCCAAAGTAACTAAAAAAGTAAATTTTTTTCCAAAGTAACTAAAAAAATATTTTTTTTTCCAAAGTAACTAAAAAAATATTTTTTTTTCCAAAGTAACTAAAAAAATATTTTTTTTTCCAAAGTAACTAAAAAAATATTTTTTTTTCCAAAGTAACTAAAAAAATATTTTTTTTTCCAAAGTAACTAAAAAAATATTTTTTTTTCCAAAGTAACTAAAAAAGTAAATTTTTTTCCAAAGTAACTAAAAAAATATTTTTTTTTCCAAAGTAACTAAAAAAGTAAATTTTTTTCCAAAGTAACTAAAAAAATATTTTTTTTTCCAAAGTAACTAAAAAAATATTTTTTTTTCCAAAGTAACTAAAAAAATATTTTTTTTCCAAAGTAACTAAAAAAGTAAATTTTTTTCCAAAGTAACTAAAAAAATATTTTTTTTTCCAAAGTAACTAAAAAAATATTTTTTTTTCCAAAGTAACTAAAAAAATATTTTTTTTTCCAAAGTAACTAAAAAAATATTTTTTTTTCAAAGTAACTAAAAAAATATTTTTTTTTCCAAAGTAACTAAAAAAATATTTTTTTTTCCAAAGTAACTAAAAAAATATTTTTTTTTCCAAAGTAACTAAAAAAGTAAATTTTTTTCCAAAGTAACTAAAAAAATATTTTTTTTTCCAAAGTAACTAAAAAAGTAAATTTTTTTCCAAAGTAACTAAAAAAATATTTTTTTTTCCAAAGTAACTAAAAAAATATTTTTTTTTCCAAAGTAACTAAAAAAATATTTTTTTTCCAAAGTAACTAAAAAAGTAAATTTTTTTCCAAAGTAACTAAAAAAATATTTTTTTTTCCAAAGTAACTAAAAAAATATTTTTTTTTCCAAAGTAACTAAAAAAATATTTTTTTTTCCAAAGTAACTAAAAAATATTTTTTTTTCCAAAGTAACTAAAAAAATATTTTTTTTTCCAAAGTAACTAAAAAAATATTTTTTTTTCCAAAGTAACTAAAAAAGTAAATTTTTTTCCAAAGTAACTAAAAAAATATTTTTTTTTCCAAAGTAACTAAAAAAGTAAATTTTTTTCCAAAGTAACTAAAAAAATATTTTTTTTTCCAAAGTAACTAAAAAAATATTTTTTTTTCCAAAGTAACTAAAAAAATATTTTTTTTTCCAAAGTAACTAAAAAAATATTTTTTTTTCCAAAGTAACTAAAAAAATATTATTTTTTCCAAAGTAACTAAAAAAATATTTTTTTTTCCAAAGTAACTAAAAAAGTAAAAAAATTTCCAAAGTAACTATAAAAATATTTTTTTTTCCAAAGTAACTAAAAAAATATTTTTTTTTCCAAAGTAACTAAAAAAATATTTTTTTTTCCAAAGTAACTAAAAAAATATTTTTTTTTCCAAAGTAACTAAAAAAATATTTTTTTTTCCAAAGTAACTAAAAAAATATTTTTTTTTCCAAAGTAACTAAAAAAATATATTTTTTTCCAAAGTAACTAAAAAAATATATTTTTTTCCAAAGTAACTAAAAAAATATTTTTTTTTCCAAAGTAACTAAAAAAATATTTTTTTTTCCAAAGTAACTAAAAAAATATATTTTTTTCCAAAGTAACTAAAAAAATATTTTTTTTTCCAAAGTAACTAAAAAAATATTTTTTTTTCCAAAGTAACTAAAAAAATATTTTTTTTTCCAAAGTAACTAAAAAAATATTTTTTTTTCCAAAGTAACTAAAAAAATATTTTTTTTTCCAAAGTAACTAAAAAAATATTTTTTTTTCCAAAGTAACTAAAAAAATATTTTTTTTTCCAAAGTAACTAAAAAAATATTTTTTTTTCCAAAGTAACTAAAAAAATATTTTTTTTTCCAAAGTAACTAAAAAAATATTTTTTTTTCCAAAGTAACTAAAAAAATATTTTTTTTTCCAAAGTAACTAAAAAAATATATTTTTTTCCAAAGTAACTAAAAAAATATATTTTTTTCCAAAGTAACTAAAAAAATATTTTTTTTTCCAAAGTAACTAAAAAAATATATTTTTTTCCAAAGTAACTAAAAAAATATATTTTTTTCCAAAGTAACTAAAAAAATATTTTTTTTTCCAAAGTAACTAAAAAAATATTTTTTTTTCCAAAGTAACTAAAAAAATATTTTTTTTTCCAAAGTAACTAAAAAAATATATTTTTTTCCAAAGTAACTAAAAAAATATATTTTTTTCCAAAGTAACTAAAAAAATATTTTTTTTTCCAAAGTGTTGAACACGGGGGAGATTATGCGAAATCGCGATGCCTCTAAACAGTGTAGCCCTGGTTATCAGGAGATATGACAAGTCGCACTAAGTTTGAACCGGTTAGACAGACCTGCGTCTGTTGCCAAGAAACCTTCCGTTTGCCCTGAAGGGTACGGAGGGAACACATACACACACACATACACACACACACACACACACACACCCTCACCCCCACCCCATCAGGCGGGCTTGGAGTTCCCCGGGGGGAGAAGGAGGGGGGGGGGGGGCAGCCATCGCACTCCCGTGGAGTCCGGGAGGCCGGAGGCAGTGTGAGGCATGAGACCTCGTTAATCATTAGTCTAGAGAAGAAAGGAAGGGGAATTCCCAGACAAAGTGAGAAGGACAGAGTCAGCGTTTTCAAGGAAAAACTATGGGGCGGAGGGCTAGCATAAATAACGTGCCCTTGACAGTGGCGACATTAAGTCTGCGGGGGAGCTCTTATCGACACACAGAGAGACCCGGCTGTCTGAAAAATACGCTGATGCAAGGGTTTTTTGCCTAAATCAATCAAATGATGTTGGAAATTCTGTTTGAAGAAGTGATTTATGTGAATGGGAAGAATGCGCTTGAAGCGAGCGAACAAGCCCGTATTAGTATAAATACCAGCAGTTTTGAAACAGCAGGACTCGCTCTTGGAGCAGGACCTGGAAGACGCTTTTGGAGAAGGAGTCTCTAATCCCGTGCGGGCTCCGGCCTGCACGGAGGAAAACTTTAACTTTTTACAGAATCTCCGGACTTTGACTGTCGGAGGTTTTTAAGAAAACTTAGAAGGTTTTTTGAAGTCTAGTCAGGAGAGAAGGCTCACTCTGTCCAGTCCTGCGCTGGGTGAATCATTAACTTTTTCCTCCGTAAGCTACACAGCCAGCCCGTCTGCAGGCTGAGTCAGCTTTTTACAGATCCTTTGTCTGTAAACTGCTCTGAAGGGGTTTTTGAATACTTAGGTGATTTTTTCTTATATTTTTCAGTTAACGATTTTCCTCTGCATTTTGGACAAAGAGATTATACTTTGATGTAAATGCAAATAAATAAATAACAAATTAGTTTCTTCGACCAAGTCCTTTTTCTTCATATTGTCTTGAGAAGTCAGCCCTGGAGAGGGGTCACACCTCAGATGATCTCCTTCATCCCCTGAGGTAAGTTGTGTTTGATCCAGCTCGGTACATTACTGATGGCATTCTTGAAATGCCCAAACCACACTGATACTTATTCTAATAATTAAAAAAAAAAAAAAATTAATTAATTAATTTTTCAATTTTTTTATTATTGGATTAAAAAATCGTGAGGGGTCACCCCCCAGATATCACGTAACATGGCGCCCGAACAGGGACCCGTGAGGGATTAGATCCTAGAAACACTAGAACGTGTATTCTAGGTAGAACAGCGGTTCCCTCTCGGGTTAAAGTACACGGATCCTCCCGAGGATAAAAGAACAGTGATGCAACCTTCCCTACCAATTGTTGTTCGTAATAATATCACTGTTATATGATCGCATGCCTAGGGTGGGGTAGTATTACAGTGTTGATTTTAGTTAATATTTATTGTTGCAAAATTTAAAAAGCCCCCCCCCTTGCTCCTAGCAGAGAGAGCAGGGGAGGAGGGGCGGCCCCCTCCTTTTTGCTCAGAGGAGAGAGAGCGAGCAGGAAAGGAGGGGCGGCCCCCTCCTTTTTGCTCCTAGCAGGGAGAGCAGGCAGAGGAGGGGAGGCAGCTCCCCCCTCTTTGTTCAGCGGTTAAGTTCCAGCGAAAATCTAACGGAAGTACTCGGTCCTTCGTCATCAGCTGTGGCTGCTCTGGTCGCTGCCTCTGGTTGACGTGGGCGGGCTCTTGTGAACTCATGACAATGTCACAGGTGACAGCTAGTTTGGAAGGTGTCTTGACTGCAAAGAAAGAAAAAAGCAGAGACTCGAGAGAGATTAGGCCCTAAAACACGAGAATGTGTAACATAGGGGATCAGATTTTCTCTCTCGCGTTAAAATCGTAATAATATCACTGTTATATTATTGCATGGCTGGATACCTGAGAGGCCTTAGGCCCTAAAACACTAAAGGTGTAAAATAGGGGATCAGATTGTGTGTCTCTCAGGTTAAAGTCAAAAACGCTCCCTCCTTGTTCAGAGGAGAGGGAGCGATCAGGGGAGGAGGGGCAGCCCCTCCTTCCCTTGCTTTCAAGGCAGCTCAGAATGAGCTAGAATAAGAGAAAAAAGCAAACCGCTCGCCCACACAAGCAGACTAAATGGCCCAAGCCAGTCCGAAAATGGCTGAACCTTCCCTTATCTTTCCTTCAGGGTGGAGAGGGAATGATGCACTCACTGAGGTCCTGCTTGAACAAGCCTCTCAAATAGGGGCCAATATGCATGAGGGATTACAAAATGAGGGACACGACAAGGTCAATAGGTTTTTTTTAAACAAAATCTAGTTCCTCTTCCTAACCTTAGAACACATCCAACACAAAGTGAGGTCACGGGTCAACAGTGAACGATGGTTGATGGCTTCAAGACAGCTACACCAGGAAAAAAGGAAAAAGGCAAGCATGAGCCTCACGTTGACTTCTGTGACCTCACACTTGACATTCCACAAACCGGCTGGATCATCAGCTGCTCAGGGGACAGGATTTTGCCTAGAATGAGCCTGGACAGCCATCTATTGGCATTCAGGTGAACTCCAAAATCACCGTTTCTCTAAATATAGTTAGGGTCTTTAATCCTTTAAAAGTATATCATTTTTTGTTTGTTACTTTACCAGTTCAATTCTTATCAGCCGTATATTTTACACAAGCTTCTCTGATTTTTCAGTTTCTCCTGCGAGGACATTTTGTTCATTTCTTATTTTATATTTTTTACGATCTTATCCTTTATATTAAGTAGGGATTATATACACATCGTTTGAGTGTTTTATGCAGTTGTTACGGACTGAGCATTTATTTTTAGTTTTAAAACTTTTTCAGACTTTTAAGTTGAATATTCTAGTTAAGGAAGGAGAGAGCCTTTTCAGATTTTTATGTTTTGATTTCTACACAATTTCTACCCTGGTCATTGTGTGAAAATGAATCTTGGACCAGATGACTGGCCCCGCCCAACGATCTATGATCCTGATCTGTGCTTTCATATGGCATACAGAAGGGCGAGGGCAACAGCAGCTAACAATATCCTTCACGATTGTATAAAACTTAATCGGCTGCGAGATAGCACGCCTCAGTCTAGAAAGGACAGGTTGAAACAGGTAGTCATTTAAGGTTTTCTCTTTCTTTGATACTTTACTGCTATTTTTGTTGAATACTTTTATCCTCATCCCCTGGATATATTGGGTTTAACCTCTCATCCCTGAGGTCTCCAGGTTAACCACACCGAATCTCCAAGATCGGGGCAGGTCCAGTTGGACCGGCGGGTTGTACCACTGTCGGACTCGCCAGAATCACCCACTGCTATCTCTCCCTCTCTGTCTCCCACGTCAACATGACCCTGACCTCTGTCCACTCTGTGGACGAAGAAATCGATCCCCGAAACGTGTACGGGCCCTTACGTGATGCAACGGACCTGATGGACCATCAGCCCATCAGGGGAGAACCGGCCTACGCGGACCTGGGTCCTTATCAGTATCCAAATACTGAAACTGGACTTTCCGTGGGCCCGGGGGCCTTCAATCGACTCTAACGACCAGGGTGTAGAGGAATATGTCCTCTGGGACAGAAAGCGGGCTGAGACAGGTGACGTCTTGGACAGGAGATGCTGAACTATCAACAGTGACGGGTACTGGCGTGGCTCGCATGTGACTCTGGACATTGACTTTTCTGCTCTGGGAGAGAGGAGAAAGGAAAAAACACAAAAACAAAGAGGTTGTGGCTGTATTTTGTATTTTCTGATATGTTCAACGTTTTGTATCCTGTACTTTTATGATATCTTTGAGAGGTGGCTTTTGTTTTTGGGGATGAGGAGTGTTTTACTTTTTAGCGTTGCTTTTTCTTCTTTTTAACCTATGTTTTCAGATAGGATTCATTTTCTTTTTCCTGTCTTTATTTCAATGATATCATTTCATGTGTTGTGTTTCAATATGATTCAGATTCCCATTGTTTTTCTGGGAATACCTGCTTTTGTGCATTTTTGACGATACAGAAGTTATGATGGACCTCTACTGTGAGAGTATGAGATGTTCTATTTTTCGTGTATCTGGTGCCATTCGAGAGAGGGTGTTAGGAGATGTGGCGAATTGGCCCAGATCGCATAGAAAATGGTTGATCTTCCGTTCACTGAGATAGACATTGTCAAAGGTTGTAGCCTCAATTAATCATGGTAGCTACCTTTTGTGTGATACAAGAACGGAGGTAGAGACAAGTCGCGATTCGCAAGAGAGGGTGTTGAACACGGGGGAGATTATGCGAAATCGCGATGCCTCTAAACAGTGTAGCCCTGGTTATCAGGAGATATGACAAGTCGCACTAAGTTTGAACCGGTTAGACAGACCTGCGTCTGTTGCCAAGAAACCTTCCGTTTGCCCTGAAGGGTACGGAGGGAACACATACACACACACATACACACACACACACACACACACACCCTCACCCCCACCCCATCAGGCGGGCTTGGAGTTCCCCGGGGGGAGAAGGAGGGGGGGGGGGGGCAGCCATCGCACTCCCGTGGAGTCCGGGAGGCCGGAGGCAGTGTGAGGCATGAGACCTCGTTAATCATTAGTCTAGAGAAGAAAGGAAGGGGAATTCCCAGACAAAGTGAGAAGGACAGAGTCAGCGTTTTCAAGGAAAAACTATGGGGCGGAGGGCTAGCATAAATAACGTGCCCTTGACAGTGGCGACATTAAGTCTGCGGGGGAGCTCTTATCGACACACAGAGAGACCCGGCTGTCTGAAAAATACGCTGATGCAAGGGTTTTTTGCCTAAATCAATCAAATGATGTTGGAAATTCTGTTTGAAGAAGTGATTTATGTGAATGGGAAGAATGCGCTTGAAGCGAGCGAACAAGCCCGTATTAGTATAAATACCAGCAGTTTTGAAACAGCAGGACTCGCTCTTGGAGCAGGACCTGGAAGACGCTTTTGGAGAAGGAGTCTCTAATCCCGTGCGGGCTCCGGCCTGCACGGAGGAAAACTTTAACTTTTTACAGAATCTCCGGACTTTGACTGTCGGAGGTTTTTAAGAAAACTTAGAAGGTTTTTTGAAGTCTAGTCAGGAGAGAAGGCTCACTCTGTCCAGTCCTGCGCTGGGTGAATCATTAACTTTTTCCTCCGTAAGCTACACAGCCAGCCCGTCTGCAGGCTGAGTCAGCTTTTTACAGATCCTTTGTCTGTAAACTGCTCTGAAGGGGTTTTTGAATACTTAGGTGATTTTTTCTTATATTTTTCAGTTAACGATTTTCCTCTGCATTTTGGACAAAGAGATTATACTTTGATGTAAATGCAAATAAATAAATAACAAATTAGTTTCTTCGACCAAGTCCTTTTTCTTCATATTGTCTTGAGAAGTCAGCCCTGGAGAGGGGTCACACCTCAGATGATCTCCTTCATCCCCTGAGGTAAGTTGTGTTTGATCCAGCTCGGTACATTACTGATGGCATTCTTGAAATGCCCAAACCACACTGATACTTATTCTAATAATTAAAAAAAAAAAAAAAATTAATTAATTAATTTTTCAATTTTTTTATTATTGGATTAAAAAATCGTGAGGGGTCACCCCCCAGATATCACGTAACAAAAGTAACTAAAAAAATATATTTTTTTCCAAAGTAACTAAAAAAATATTTTTTTTTCCAAAGTAACTAAAAAAATATTTTTTTTTCCAAAGTAACTAAAAAAATATTTTTTTTTCCAAAGTAACTAAAAAAATATTTTTTTTTCCAAAGTAACTAAAAAAATATTTTTTTTTCCAAAGTAACTAAAAAAATATTTTTTTTTCCAAAGTAACTAAAAAAATATTTTTTTTTCCAAAGTAACTAAAAAAATATTTTTTTTCCCAAAGTAACTAAAAAAATATTTTTTTTTCCAAAGTAACTAAAAAAATATATTTTTTTCCAAAGTAACTAAAAAAATATTTTTTTTTCCAAAGTAACTAAAAAAATATTTTTTTTTCCAAAGTAACTAAAAAAATTTTTTTTTTTCCAAAGTAACTAAAAAAATATTTTTTTTTCCAAAGTAACTAAAAAAATATTTTTTTTTCCAAAGTAACTAAAAAAATATTTTTTTTTCCAAAGTAACTAAAAAAATATTTTTTTTTCCAAAGTAACTAAAAAAATATATTTTTTTCCAAAGTAACTAAAAAAATATTTTTTTTCCCAAAGTAACTAAAAAAATATTTTTTTTTCCAAAGTAACTAAAAAAATATTTTTTTTTCCAAAGTAACTAAAAAAGTAAATTTTTTTCCAAAGTAACTAAAAAAATATTTTTTTTTCCAAAGTAACTAAAAAAATATTTTTTTTTCCAAAGTAACTAAAAAAATATTTTTTTTTCCAAAGTAACTAAAAAAATATATTTTTTTCCAAAGTAACTAAAAAAATATTTTTTTTTTCAAAGTAACTAAAAAAATATTTTTTTTTCCAAAGTAACTAAAAAAGTAAATTTTTTTCCAAAGTAACTAAAAAAATATTTTTTTTTCCAAAGTAACTAAAAAAATATTTTTTTTCCCAAAGTAACTAAAAAAAATTTTTTTTTTCCAAAGTAACTAAAAAAATATTTTTTTTTCCAAAGTAACTAAAAAAATATTTTTTTTTCCAAAGTAACTAAAAAAATATTTTTTTTTCCAAAGTAACTAAAAAAATATTTTTTTTTCCAAAGTAACTAAAAAAATATTTTTTTTTCCAAAGTAACTAAAAAAGTAAATTTTTTTCCAAAGTAACTAAAAAAATATTTTTTTTTCCAAAGTAACTAAAAAAGTAAATTTTTTTCCAAAGTAACTAAAAAAATATTTTTTTTTCCAAAGTAACTAAAAAAATATTTTTTTTTCCAAAGTAACTAAAAAAATATTTTTTTTTCCAAAGTAACTAAAAAAATATTTTTTTTTCCAAAGTAACTAAAAAAATATTTTTTTTTCCAAAGTAACTAAAAAAATATTTTTTTTTCCAAAGTAACTAAAAAAGTAAAATTTTTTCCAAAGTAACTAAAAAAATATTTTTTTTTCCAAAGTAACTAAAAAAATATTTTTTTTTCCAAAGTAACTAAAAAAATATTTTTTTTTCCAAAGTAACTAAAAAAATATTTTTTTTTCCAAAGTAACTAAAAAAATATTTTTTTTTCCAAAGTAACTAAAAAAATATTTTTTTTTCCAAAGTAACTAAAAAAGTAAAAAAAATTCCAAAGTAACTAAAAAAATATTTTTTTTTCCAAAGTAACTAAAAAAACATTTTTTTTCCCAAAGTAACTAAAAAAATATTTTTTTTTCCAAAGTAACTAAAAAAATATTTTTTTTTCCAAAGTAACTAAAAAAATATTTTTTTTTCCAAAGTAACTAAAAAAATATTTTTTTTTCCAAAGTAACTAAAAAAATATTTTTTTTCCAAAGTAACTAAAAAAATATTTTTTTTTCCAAAGTAACTAAAAAAATATTTTTTTTTCCAAAGTAACTAAAAAAATATTTTTTTTTCCAAAGTAACTAAAAAAATATTTTTTTTTCCAAAGTAACTAAAAAAATATTTTTTTTCCAAAGTAACTAAAAAAATATTTTTTTTTCCAAAGTAACTAAAAAAATATTTTTTTTTCCAAAGTAACTAAAAAAATATTTTTTTTTCCAAAGTAACTAAAAAAATATTTTTTTTTCCAAAGTAACTAAAAAAATATTTTTTTTCCAAAGTAACTAAAAAAATATTTTTTTTTCCAAAGTAACTAAAAAAATATTTTTTTTTCCAAAGTAACTAAAAAAATATTTTTTTTTCCAAAGTAACTAAAAAAATATTTTTTTTTCCAAAGTAACTAAAAAAATATTTTTTTTTCCAAAGTAACTAAAAAAATATTTTTTTTTCCAAAGTAACTAAAAAAATATTTTTTTTTCCAAAGTAACTAAAAAAATATTTTTTTTTCCAAAGTAACTAAAAAAATATTTTTTTTTCCAAAGTAACTAAAAAAATATTTTTTTTTCCAAAGTAACTAAAAAAGTAAATTTTTTTCCAAAGTAACTAAAAAAATATTTTTTTTTCCAAAGTAACTAAAAAAGTAAATTTTTTTCCAAAGTAACTAAAAAAATATTTTTTTTTCCAAAGTAACTAAAAAAGTAAATTTTTTTCCAAAGTAACTAAAAAAATATTTTTTTTTCCAAAGTAACTAAAAAAAATTTTTTTTTTCCAAAGTAACTAAAAAAATATTTTTTTTTCCAAAGTAACTAAAAAAATATTTTTTTTTCCAAAGTAACTAAAAAAATATTTTTTTTTCCAAAGTAACTAAAAAAGTAAATTTTTTTCCAAAGTAACTAAAAAAATATTTTTTTTTCCAAAGTAACTAAAAAAGTAAATTTTTTTCCAAAGTAACTAAAAAAATATTTTTTTTTCCAAAGTAACTAAAAAAATATTTTTTTTTCCAAAGTAACTAAAAAAATATTTTTTTTTCCAAAGTAACTAAAAAAATATTTTTTTTTCCAAAGTAACTAAAAAAATATTTTTTTTTCCAAAGTAACTAAAAAAATATTTTTTTTTTCCAAAGTAACTAAAAAAGTAAAAATTTTTCCAAAGTAACTATAAAAATATTTTTTTTTCCAAAGTAACTAAAAAAATATTTTTTTTTCCAAAGTAACTAAAAAAATATTTTTTTTTCCAAAGTAACTAAAAAAATATTTTTTTTTCCAAAGTAACTAAAAAAATATTTTTTTTTCCAAAGTAACTAAAAAAATATTTTTTTTTCCAAAGTAACTAAAAAAATATATTTTTTTCCAAAGTAACTAAAAAAATATATTTTTTTCCAAAGTAACTAAAAAAATATTTTTTTTTCCAAAGTAACTAAAAAAATATTTTTTTTTCCAAAGTAACTAAAAAAATATATTTTTTTCCAAAGTAACTAAAAAAATATTTTTTTTTCCAAAGTAACTAAAAAAATATTTTTTTTTCCAAAGTAACTAAAAAAATATTTTTTTTTCCAAAGTAACTAAAAAAATATTTTTTTTTCCAAAGTAACTAAAAAAATATTTTTTTTTCCAAAGTAACTAAAAAAGTAAATTTTTTTCCAAAGTAACTAAAAAAATATTTTTTTTTCCAAAGTAACTAAAAAAATATTTTTTTTTCCAAAGTAACTAAAAAAATATTTTTTTTTCCAAAGTAACTAAAAAAATATTTTTTTTTCCAAAGTAACTAAAAAAATATTTTTTTTTCCAAAGTAACTAAAAAAATATTTTTTTTTCCAAAGTAACTAAAAAAGTAAAATTTTTTCCAAAGTAACTAAAAAAATATTTTTTTTTCCAAAGTAACTAAAAAAATATTTTTTTTTCCAAAGTAACTAAAAAAATATTTTTTTTTCCAAAGTAACTAAAAAAATATTTTTTTTTCCAAAGTAACTAAAAAAATATTTTTTTTTCCAAAGTAACTAAAAAAATATTTTTTTTTCCAAAGTAACTAAAAAAGTAAAAAAAATTCCAAAGTAACTAAAAAAATATTTTTTTTTCCAAAGTAACTAAAAAAATATTTTTTTTTCCAAAGTAACTAAAAAAATATTTTTTTTTCCAAAGTAACTAAAAAAATATTTTTTTTTCCAAAGTAACTAAAAAAATATTTTTTTTTCCAAAGTAACTAAAAAAATATTTTTTTTTCCAAAGTAACTAAAAAAATATTTTTTTTTCCAAAGTAACTAAAAAAATATTTTTTTTTCCAAAGTAACTAAAAAAATATTTTTTTTTCCAAAGTAACTAAAAAAATATTTTTTTTTCCAAAGTAACTAAAAAAATATTTTTTTTTCCAAAGTAACTAAAAAAATATTTTTTTTTCCAAAGTAACTAAAAAAATATTTTTTTTTCCAAAGTAACTAAAAAAATATTTTTTTTTCCAAAGTAACTAAAAAAATATTTTTTTTTCCAAAGTAACTAAAAAAATATTTTTTTTTCCAAAGTAACTAAAAAAATATTTTTTTTTCCAAAGTAACTAAAAAAATATTTTTTTTTCCAAAGTAACTAAAAAAATATTTTTTTTTCCAAAGTAACTAAAAAAGTAAAAAATTTTCCAAAGTAACTAAAAAAATATTTTTTTTTCCAAAGTAACTAAAAAAATATTTTTTTTTCCAAAGTAACTAAAAAAATATTTTTTTTTCCAAAGTAACTAAAAAAATATTTTTTTTTCCAAAGTAACTAAAAAAATATTTTTTTTTCCAAAGTAACTAAAAAAATATTTTTTTTTCCAAAGTAACTAAAAAAATATTTTTTTTTCCAAAGTAACTAAAAAAATATTTTTTTTTCCAAAGTAACTAAAAAAATATTTTTTTTCCCAAAGTAACTAAAAAAATATTTTTTTTTCCAAAGTAACTAAAAAAATATTTTTTTTTCCAAAGTAACTAAAAAAATATTTTTTTTTCCAAAGTAACTAAAAAAGTAAATTTTTTTCCAAAGTAACTAAAAAAATATTTTTTTTTCCAAAGTAACTAAAAAAATATTTTTTTTTCCAAAGTAACTAAAAAAATATTTTTTTTTCCAAAGTAACTAAAAAAATATTTTTTTTTCCAAAGTAACTAAAAAAATATTTTTTTTTCCAAAGTAACTAAAAAAATATTTTTTTTTCCAAAGTAACTAAAAAAATATTTTTTTTTCCAAAGTAACTAAAAAAATATTTTTTTTTCCAAAGTAACTAAAAAAATATTTTTTTTCCCAAAGTAACTAAAAAAATATTTTTTTTTCCAAAGTAACTAAAAAAATATATTTTTTTCCAAAGTAACTAAAAAAATTTTTTTTTTTCCAAAGTAACTAAAAAAATATTTTTTTTTCCAAAGTAACTAAAAAAATTTTTTTTTTTCCAAAGTAACTAAAAAAATATTTTTTTTTCCAAAGTAACTAAAAAAATATTTTTTTTTCCAAAGTAACTAAAAAAATATTTTTTTTTCCAAAGTAACTAAAAAAATATTTTTTTTTCCAAAGTAACTAAAAAAAAATATTTTTTTCCAAAGTAACTAAAAAAATATTTTTTTTTCCAAAGTAACTAAAAAAGTAAATTTTTTTCCAAAGTAACTAAAAAAATATTTTTTTTTCCAAAGTAACTAAAAAAATATTTTTTTTTCCAAAGTAACTAAAAAAATATTTTTTTTTCCAAAGTAACTAAAAAAATATATTTTTTTCCAAAGTAACTAAAAAAATATTTTTTTTTTCAAAGTAACTAAAAAAATATTTTTTTTTCCAAAGTAACTAAAAAAGTAAATTTTTTTCCAAAGTAACTAAAAAAATATTTTTTTTTCCAAAGTAACTAAAAAAATATTTTTTTTCCCAAAGTAACTAAAAAAAATTTTTTTTTTCCAAAGTAACTAAAAAAATATTTTTTTTTCCAAAGTAACTAAAAAAATATTTTTTTTTCCAAAGTAACTAAAAAAATATTTTTTTTTCCAAAGTAACTAAAAAAATATTTTTTTTTCCAAAGTAACTAAAAAAATATTTTTTTTTCCAAAGTAACTAAAAAAGTAAATTTTTTTCCAAAGTAACTAAAAAAATATTTTTTTTTCCAAAGTAACTAAAAAAGTAAATTTTTTTCCAAAGTAACTAAAAAAATATTTTTTTTTCCAAAGTAACTAAAAAAATATTTTTTTTTCCAAAGTAACTAAAAAAATATTTTTTTTTCCAAAGTAACTAAAAAAATATTTTTTTTTCCAAAGTAACTAAAAAAATATTTTTTTTTCCAAAGTAACTAAAAAAATATTTTTTTTTCCAAAGTAACTAAAAAAGTAAAATTTTTTCCAAAGTAACTAAAAAAATATTTTTTTTTCCAAAGTAACTAAAAAAATATTTTTTTTTCCAAAGTAACTAAAAAAATATTTTTTTTTCCAAAGTAACTAAAAAAATATTTTTTTTTCCAAAGTAACTAAAAAAATATTTTTTTTTCCAAAGTAACTAAAAAAATATTTTTTTTTCCAAAGTAACTAAAAAAGTAAAAAAAATTCCAAAGTAACTAAAAAAATATTTTTTTTTCCAAAGTAACTAAAAAAACATTTTTTTTCCCAAAGTAACTAAAAAAATATTTTTTTTTCCAAAGTAACTAAAAAAATATTTTTTTTTCCAAAGTAACTAAAAAAATATTTTTTTTTCCAAAGTAACTAAAAAAATATTTTTTTTCCAAAGTAACTAAAAAAATATTTTTTTTCCAAAGTAACTAAAAAAATATTTTTTTTTCCAAAGTAACTAAAAAAATATTTTTTTTTCCAAAGTAACTAAAAAAATATTTTTTTTTCCAAAGTAACTAAAAAAATATTTTTTTTTCCAAAGTAACTAAAAAAATATTTTTTTTCCAAAGTAACTAAAAAAATATTTTTTTTTCCAAAGTAACTAAAAAAATATTTTTTTTTCCAAAGTAACTAAAAAAATATTTTTTTTTCCAAAGTAACTAAAAAAATATTTTTTTTTCCAAAGTAACTAAAAAAATATTTTTTTTCCAAAGTAACTAAAAAAATATTTTTTTTTCCAAAGTAACTAAAAAAATATTTTTTTTTCCAAAGTAACTAAAAAAATATTTTTTTTTCCAAAGTAACTAAAAAAATATTTTTTTTTCCAAAGTAACTAAAAAAATATTTTTTTTTCCAAAGTAACTAAAAAAATATTTTTTTTTCCAAAGTAACTAAAAAAATATTTTTTTTTCCAAAGTAACTAAAAAAATATTTTTTTTTCCAAAGTAACTAAAAAAATATTTTTTTTTCCAAAGTAACTAAAAAAATATTTTTTTTTCCAAAGTAACTAAAAAAGTAAATTTTTTTCCAAAGTAACTAAAAAAATATTTTTTTTTCCAAAGTAACTAAAAAAGTAAATTTTTTTCCAAAGTAACTAAAAAAATATTTTTTTTTCCAAAGTAACTAAAAAAGTAAATTTTTTTCCAAAGTAACTAAAAAAATATTTTTTTTTCCAAAGTAACTAAAAAAAATTTTTTTTTTCCAAAGTAACTAAAAAAATATTTTTTTTTCCAAAGTAACTAAAAAAATATTTTTTTTTCCAAAGTAACTAAAAAAATATTTTTTTTTCCAAAGTAACTAAAAAAGTAAATTTTTTTCCAAAGTAACTAAAAAAATATTTTTTTTTCCAAAGTAACTAAAAAAGTAAATTTTTTTCCAAAGTAACTAAAAAAATATTTTTTTTTCCAAAGTAACTAAAAAAATATTTTTTTTTCCAAAGTAACTAAAAAAATATTTTTTTTTCCAAAGTAACTAAAAAAATATTTTTTTTTCCAAAGTAACTAAAAAAATATTTTTTTTTCCAAAGTAACTAAAAAAATATTTTTTTTTTCCAAAGTAACTAAAAAAAATATTTTTTTTTCCAAAGTAACTAAAAAAATATTTTTTTTTCCAAAGTAACTAAAAAAATATTTTTTTTTCCAAAGTAACTAAAAAAAAATTTTTTTTTCCAAAGTAACTAAAAAATTTTTTTTTTTCCAAAGTAACTAAAAAAATATTTTTTTTTCCAAAGTAACTAAAAAAGTAAAAATTTTTCCAAAGTAACTAAAAAAATATTTTTTTTTTCCAAAGTAACTAAAAAAATATTTTTTTTTCCAAAGTAACTAAAAAAATATTTTTTTTTCCAAAGTAACTAAAAAAATATTTTTTTTTCCAAAGTAACTAAAAAAATATTTTTTTTTCCAAAGTAACTAAAAAAATATTTTTTTTTCCAAAGTAACTAAAAAAATATTTTTTTTTCCAAAGTAACTAAAAAATATTTTTTTTTCCAAAGTAACTAAAAAAATATTTTTTTTTCCAAAGTAACTAAAAAAATATTTTTTTTTCCAAAGTAACTAAAAAAATATTTTTTTTCCAAAGTAACTAAAAAAATATTTTTTTTTCCAAAGTAACTAAAAAAATATTTTTTTTCCAAAGTAACTAAAAAAATATTTTTTTTTCCAAAGTAACTAAAAAAATATTTTTTTTTCCAAAGTAACTAAAAAAATATTTTTTTTCCAAAGTAACTAAAAAAATATTTTTTTTCCAAAGTAACTAAAAAAATATTTTTTTTTCCAAAGTAACTAAAAAAATATTTTTTTTTCCAAAGTAACTAAAAAAATATTTTTTTTTCCAAAGTAACTAAAAAAATATTTTTTTTTCCAAAGTAACTAAAAAAATATTTTTTTTCCCAAAGTAACTAAAAAAATATTTTTTTTTCCAAAGTAACTAAAAAAATATTTTTTTTTCCAAAGTAACTAAAAAAATATTTTTTTTCCAAAGTAACTAAAAAAATATTTTTTTTTTCCAAAGTAACTAAAAAAATATTTTTTTTTCCAAAGTAACTAAAAAAATATTTTTTTTCCCAAAGTAACTAAAAAAATATTTTTTTTTCCAAAGTAACTAAAAAAATATTTTTTTTTCCAAAGTAACTAAAAAAATATTTTTTTTTCCAAAGTAACTAAAAAAATATTTTTTTTTCCAAAGTAACTAAAAAAGTAAAAAATTTTCCAAAGTAACTAAAAAAATATTTTTTTTTCCAAAGTAACTAAAAAAATATTTTTTTTTCCAAAGTAACTAAAAAAATATATTTTTTTCCAAAGTAACTAAAAAATATATTTTTTTCCAAAGTAACTAAAAAAATTTTTTTTTTTCAAAGTAACTAAAAAAATATTTTTTTTTCCAAAGTAACTAAAAAAGTAATTTTTTTTCCAAAGTAACTAAAAAAATATTTTTTTTTTCAAAGTAACTAAAAAAATATTTTTTTTTCCAAAGTAACTAAAAAATATTTTTTTTTCCAAAGTAACTAAAAAAATATTTTTTTTTCCAAAGTAACTAAAAAAAATTTTTTTTTTCCAAAGTAACTAAAAAAGTAAATTTTTTTCCAAAGTAACTAAAAAAATATTTTTTTTTCCAAAGTAACTAAAAAAATATTTTTTTTTCCAAAGTAACTAAAAAAATATTTTTTTTCCAAAGTAACTAAAAAAGTAAAAAAAATTCCAAAGTAACTAAAAAAATATTTTTTTTTTCCAAAGTAACTAAAAAAATATTTTTTTTCCAAAGTAACTAAAAAAATATTTTTTTTTCCAAAGTAACTAAAAAAATATTTTTTTTTCCAAAGTAACTAAAAAAATATTTTTTTTCCCAAAGTAACTAAAAAAATATTTTTTTTTCCAAAGTAACTAAAAAAATATTTTTTTTTCCAAAGTAACTAAAAAAATATTTTTTTTTCCAAAGTAACTAAAAAAATATTTTTTTTTTCCAAAGTAACTAAAAAAGTAAAAAAATTTCCAAAGTAACTAAAAAAATATTTTTTTTTCCAAAGTAACTAAAAAAATATTTTCTTTTCCAAAGTAACTAAAAAAATATATTTTTTTCCAAAGTAACTAAAAAAATATATTTTTTTCCAAAGTAACTAAAAAATTTTTTTTTTTCAAAGTAACTAAAAAATATTTTTTTTTCCAAAGTAACTAAAAAAGTAATTTTTTTCCAAAGTAACTAAAAAAATATTTTTTTTTTCAAAGTAACTAAAAAAATATTTTTTTTTCCAAAGTAACTAAAAAAATATTTTTTTTTCCAAAGTAACTAAAAAAATATTTTTTTTTCCAAAGTAACTAAAAAAATTTTTTTTTTCCAAAGTAACTAAAAAAGTAATTTTTTTTCCAAAGTAACTAAAAAAATATTTTTTTTTCCAAAGTAACTAAAAAAATATTTTTTTTTCCAAAGTAACTAAAAAAATATTTTTTTTCCAAAGTAACTAAAAAAGTAAAAAAATTTCCAAAGTAACTAAAAAAATATTTTTTTTTCCAAAGTAACTAAAAAAATATTTTTTTTTCCAAAGTAACTAAAAAAATATTTTTTTCCAAAGTAACTAAAAAAGTAAATTTTTTCCAAAGTAACTAAAAAAATTTTTTTTTTTCCAAAGTAACTAAAAAAATATTTTTTTTTCCAAAGTAACTAAAAAAATATTTTTTTTCCAAAGTAACTAAAAAAATATTTTTTTCCAAAGTAACTAAAAAAATATTTTTTTTTCCAAAGTAACTAAAAAAATATTTTTTTTTCCAAAGTAACTAAAAAAATATTTTCTTTTTCCAAAGTAACTAAAAAAATATTTTTTTTTCCAAAGTAACTAAAAAAATATTTTTTTTTCCAAAGTAACTAAAAAAGTAATTTTTTTTCCAAAGTAACTAAAAAAATATTTTTTTTTCCAAAGTAACTAAAAAAATATTTTTTTTTCCAAAGTAACTAAAAAAATATTTTTTTTTCCAAAGTAACTAAAAAAGTAATTTTTTTTCCAAAGTAACTAAAAAAATATTTTTTTTTCCAAAGTAACTAAAAAATATTTTTTTTTCCAAAGTAACTAAAAAAATATTTTTTTTTCCAAAGTAACTAAAAAAATATTTTTTTTTCCAAAGTAACTAAAAAAATATTTTTTTTTCCAAAGTAACTAAAAAAGTAAATTTTTTCCAAAGTAACTAAAAAAATATTTTTTTTTCCAAAGTAACTAAAAAAATATTTTTTTTTCCAAAGTAACTAAAAAAATATTTTTTTTTCCAAAGTAACTAAAAAAATATTTTTTTTTCCAAAGTAACTAAAAAAATAATTTTTTTTCCAAAGTAACTAAAAAGATATTTTTTTTTCCAAAGTAACTAAAAAAATATTTTCTTTTTCCAAAGTAACTAAAAAAATATTTTTTTTTCCAAAGTAACTAAAAAAATATTTTTTTTTCCAAAGTAACTAAAAAAGTAAATTTTTTTCCAAAGTAACTAAAAAAATATTTTTTTTTCCAAAGTAACTAAAAAAATATTTTTTTTTCCAAAGTAACTAAAAAAATATTTTTTTTCCAAAGTAACTAAAAAAGTAAATTTTTTTCCAAAGTAACTAAAAAAATAATTTTTTTTCCAAAGTAACTAAAAAAATATTTTTTTTTCCAAAGTAACTAAAAAAATATTTTTTTTTCCAAAGTAACTAAAAAAGTAAATTTTTTTCCAAAGTAACTAAAAAAATATTTTTTTTTCCAAAGTAACTAAAAAAATAATTTTTTTTCCAAAGTAACTAAAAAAATATTTTTTTTTTCCAAAGTAACTAAAAAAATATTTTTTTTTCCAAAGTAACTAAAAAAGTAAAAAATTTTCCAAAGTAACTAAAAAAATATTTTTTTTTCCAAAGTAACTAAAAAAATATTTTTTTTTTCCAAAGTAACTAAAAAAATATATTTTTTTTCCAAAGTAACTAAAAAAATATTTTTTTTTCCAAAGTAACTAAAAAAATATTTTTTTTTCCAAAGTAACTAAAAAAGTAAATTTTTTTCCAAAGTAACTAAAAAAATATTTTTTTTTCCAAAGTAACTAAAAAAATATTTTTTTTTCCAAAGTAACTAAAAAAATATTTTTTTTTCCAAAGTAACTAAAAAAATATTTTTTTTTCCAAAGTAACTAAAAAAATATTTTTTTTTCCAAAGTAACTAAAAAAGTAAAAATTTTTCCAAAGTAACTAAAAAAATATTTTTTTTTCCAAAGTAACTAAAAAAATATTTTTTTTTCCAAAGTAACTAAAAAAATATTTTTTTTTCCAAAGTAACTAAAAAAATATATTTTTTTCCAAAGTAACTAAAAAAATATTTTTTTTTCCAAAGTAACTAAAAAAATATTTTTTTTTCCAAAGTAACTAAAAAAATATTTTTTTTTCAAAGTAACTAAAAAAATATTTTTTTTTCCAAAGTAACTAAAAAAGAAATTTTTTTTCCAAAGTAACTAAAAAAATATTTTTTTTTCCAAAGTAACTAAAAAAATATTTTTTTTTCCAAAGTAACTAAAAAAAATTTTTTTTTCCAAAGTAACTAAAAAAGTAAATTTTTTTCCAAAGTAACTAAAAAAATATTTTTTTTTCCAAAGTAACTAAAACAATATTTTTTTTTCCAAAGTAACTAAAAAAATATTTTTTTTCCAAAGTAACTAAAAAAGTAAATTTTTTTCCAAAGTAACTAAAAAAATATTTTTTTTCCAAAGTAACTAAAAAAATATTTTTTTTTCCAAAGTAACTAAAAAAATATTTTTTTTCCAAAGTAACTAAAAAAGTAAATTTTTTTCCAAAGTAACTAAAAAAATATTTTTTTTTCCAAAGTAACTAAAAAAATATTTTTTTTCCAAAGTAACTAAAAAAATATTTTTTTTTCCAAAGTAACTAAAAAAGTAAAAAATTTTCCAAAGTAACTAAAAAAATATTTTTTTTTCCAAAGTAACTAAAAAAATATTTTTTTTTCCAAAGTAACTAAAAAAATATTTTTTTTTCCAAAGTAACTAAAAAAGTAAATTTTTTTCCAAAGTAACTAAAAAAATATTTTTTTTTCCAAAGTAACTAAAAAAATATTTTTTTTTCCAAAGTAACTAAAAAAATATATTTTTTTCCAAAGTAACTAAAAAAGTAAATTTTTTTCCAAAGTAACTAAAAAAATATTTTTTTTTCCAAAGTAACTAAAAAAATATTTTTTTTTCCAAAGTAACTAAAAAAATATTTTTTTTTCCAAAGTAACTAAAAAAATATTTTTTTTTCCAAAGTAACTAAAAAAGTAAATTTTTTTCCAAAGTAACTAAAAAAATATTTTTTTTCCCAAAGTAACTAAAAAAATATTTTTTTTTCCAAAGTAACTAAAAAAATATATTTTTTTTCCAAAGTAACTAAAAAAATATTTTTTTTTCCAAAGTAACTAAAAAAATATTTTTTTTTCCAAAGTAACTAAAAAAATATTTTTTTTTCCAAAGTAACTAAAAAAATATTTTTTTTTCCAAAGTAACTAAAAAAGTAAAAAAATTTCCAAAGTAACTAAAAAAATATTTTTTTTTCCAAAGTAACTAAAAAAATATATTTTTTTCCAAAGTAACTAAAAAAATATTTTTTTTTCCAAAGTAACTAAAAAAATATTTATTTTCCCAAAGTAACTAAAAAAATATTTTTTTTTCCAAAGTAACTAAAAAAATATTTTTTTTTCCAAAGTAACTAAAAAAATATTTTCTTTTTCCAAAGTAACTAAAAAAATATTTTTTTTTCCAAAGTAACTAAAAAAATTTTTTTTTTCCAAAGTAACTAAAAAAGTAATTTTTTTTCCAAAGTAACTAAAAAAATATTTTTTTTCCCAAAGTAACTAAAAAAATATTTTTTTTTCCAAAGTAACTAAAAAAATATTTTTTTTCCAAAGTAACTAAAAAAGTAAATTTTTTTCCAAAGTAACTAAAAAAATATTTTTTTTTCCAAAGTAACTAAAAAAATTTTTTTTTTTCCAAAGTAACTAAAAAAATATTTTTTTTTCCAAAGTAACTAAAAAAGTAAAAATTTTTCCAAAGTAACTAAAAAAATATTTTTTTTTCCAAAGTAACTAAAAAAATATTTTTTTTTCCAAAGTAACTAAAAAAATATTTTTTTTTCCAAAGTAACTAAAAAAATATTTTTTTTTCCAAAGTAACTAAAAAAGTAAATTTTTTTCCAAAGTAACTAAAAAAATATTTTTTTTTCCAAAGTAACTAAAAAAATATTTTTATTTCCAAAGTAACTAAAAAAATATTTTTTTTTCCAAAGTAACTAAAAAAATATATTTTTTTTCCAAAGTAACTAAAAAAATATTTTTTTTTCCAAAGTAACTAAAAAAATATTTTTTTTTCCAAAGTAACTAAAAAAGTAAAAATTTTTCCAAAGTAACTAAAAAAATATTTTTTTTTCCAAAGTAACTAAAAAAATATTTTTTTTTCCAAAGTAACTAAAAAAATATTTTTTTTTCCAAAGTAACTAAAAAAGTAAATTGTTTTCCAAAGTAACTAAAAAAATATTTTTTTTTCCAAAGTAACTAAAAAAATATTTTTTTTTCCAAAGTAACTAAAAAAGTAAATTTTTTTCCAAAGTAACTAAAAAAATATTTTTTTTTCCAAAGTAACTAAAAAAATATTTTTTTTTCCAAAGTAACTAAAAAAATATTTTTTTTTCAAAGTAACTAAAAAAATATTTTTTTTTCCAAAGTAACTAAAAAAATATTTTTTTTTCCAAAGTAACTAAAAAAATATGTTTTTTTCCAAAGTAACTAAAAAAATATTTTTTTTTCCAAAGTAACTAAAAAAGTAATTTTTTTTCCAAAGTAACTAAAAAAATTTTTTTTTTTCCAAAGTAACTAAAAAAATATTTTTTTTCCAAAGTAACTAAAAAAATATTTTTTTTTCCAAAGTAACTAAAAAAGTAAAAATTTTTCCAAAGTAACTAAAAAAATATTTTTTTTTCCAAAGTAACTAAAAAAATATTTTTTTTTCCAAAGTAACTAAAAAAATATTTTTTTTTCCAAAGTAACTAAAAAAATATTTTTTTTTCCAAAGTAACTAAAAAAATATTTTTTTTTCCAAAGTAACTAAAAAAAGTAAATTTTTTTCCAAAGTAACTAAAAAAATATTTTTTTTTCCAAAGTAACTAAAAAAGTAAATTTTTTTCCAAAGTAACTAAAAAAATATTTTTTTTTCCAAAGTAACTAAAAAAATATTTTTTTTTCCAAAGTAACTAAAAAAATATTTTTTTTTCCAAAGTAACTAAAAAAATATTTTTTTTTCCAAAGTAACTAAAAAAATATTTTTTTTTCCAAAGTAACTAAAAAAATATTTTTTTTCCAAAGTAACTAAAAAAGTAAAATTTTTTCCAAAGTAACTAAAAAAATATTTTTTTTTCCAAAGTAACTAAAAAAATATTTTTTTTTCCAAAGTAACTAAAAAAATATTTTTTTTCCCAAAGTAACTAAAAAAATATTTTTTTTTCCAAAGTAACTAAAAAAATTTTTTTTTTTCCAAAGTAACTAAAAAAATATTTTTTTTTCCAAAGTAACTAAAAAAATATTTTTTTTTCCAAAGTAACTAAAAAAATATTTTTTTTTCCAAAGTAACTAGAAAAATATTTTTTTTTCCAAAGTAACTAAAAAAATATTTTTTTTTCCAAAGTAACTAAAAAAATATTTTTTTTTCCAAAGTAACTAAAAAAATATTTTTTTTTCCAAAGTAACTAAAAAAATATTTTTTTTTCCAAAGTAACTAAAAAAATATTTTTTTTTCCAAAGTAACTAAAAAAATATTTTTTTTTCCAAAGTAACTAAAAAAATATTTTTTTTTCCAAAGTAACTAAAGAAATATTTTTTTTTCCAAAGTAACTAAAAAAATATTTTTTTTTCCAAAGTAACTAAAAAAATATTTTTTTTTCCAAAGTAACTAAAAAAATATTTTTTTTTCCAAAGTAACTAAAAAAATATTTTCTTTTCCAAAGTAACTAAAAAAATATTTTTTTTTCCAAAGTAACTAAAAAAATAATTTTTTTTCCAAAGTAACTAAAAAAATATTTTTTTTCCAAAGTAACTAAAAAAATATTTTTTTTTCCAAAGTAACTAAAAAAATATTTTTTTTTCCAAAGTAACTAAAAAAATATTTTTTTTTCCAAAGTAACTAAAAAAAGTAAATTTTTTTCCAAAGTAACTAAAAAAATATTTTTTTTTCCAAAGTAACTAAAAAAGTAAAATTTTTTCCAAAGTAACTAAAAAAATATTTTTTTTTCCAAAGTAACTAAAAAATATATTTTTTTTTCCAAAGTAACTAAAAAAATATTTTTTTTTCCAAAGTAACTAAAAAAATATTTTTTTTTCCAAAGTAACTAAAAAAATATTTTTTTTTCCAAAGTAACTAAAAAAATATTTTTTTTTCCAAAGTAACTAAAAAAGTAAAATTTTTTCCAAAGTAACTAAAAAAATATTTTTTTTTCCAAAGTAACTAAAAAAATATTTTTTTTTCCAAAGTAACTAAAAAAATATTTTTTTTCCCAAAGTAACTAAAAAAATATTTTTTTTTCCAAAGTAACTAAAAAAATATTTTTTTTTCCAAAGTAACTAAAAAAATATTTTTTTTTCCAAAGTAACTAAAAAAATATTTTTTTTTCCAAAGTAACTAAAAAAATATTTTTTTTTCCAAAGTAACTAGAAAAATATTTTTTTTTCCAAAGTAACTAAAAAAATATTTTTTTTTCCAAAGTAACTAAAAAAATATTTTTTTTTCCAAAGTAACTAAAAAAATATTTTTTTTTCCAAAGTAACTAAAAAAATATTTTTTTTTCCAAAGTAACTAAAAAAATATTTTTTTTTCCAAAGTAACTAAAAAAATATTTTTTTTTCCAAAGTAACTAAAGAAATATTTTTTTTTCCAAAGTAACTAAAAAAATATTTTTTTTTCCAAAGTAACTAAAAAAATATTTTTTTTCCCAAAGTAACTAAAAAAATATTTTTTTTTCCAAAGTAACTAAAAAAATATTTTTTTTTCCAAAGTAACTAAAAAAAAAAATTTTTTTTCCAAAGTAACAAAAAAAATTTTTTTTTTCCAAAGTAACTAAAAATTTTTTTTTTTTTCCAAAGTAACTAAAAAAAAATTTTTTTTTCCAAAGTAACTAAAAAAGTAATTTTTTTTCCAAAGTAACTAAAAAAATATTTTTTTTTCCAAAGTAACTAAAAAATTTTTTTTTTTTCCAAAGTAACTAAAAAAATATTTTTTTTTCCAAAGTAACTAAAAAAGTAAATTTTTTTCCAAAGTAACTAAAAAAATATTTTTTTTTCCAAAGTAACTAAAAAAATATTTTTTTTTCCAAAGTAACTAAAAAAATATTTTTTTTTCCAAAGTAACTAAAAAAATATTTTTTTTTCCAAAGTAACTAAAAAAATATTTTTTTTTCCAAAGTAACTAAAAAAATATTTTTTTTTCCAAAGTAACTAAAAAAATATTTTTTTTTCCAAAGTAACTAAAAAAATATTTTTTTTTCCAAAGTAATTAAAAAAATATTTTTTTTCCCAAAGTAACTAAAAAAATATTTTTTTTTCCAAAGTAACTAAAAAAATATTTTTTTTTCCAAAGTAACTAAAAAAATATTTTTTTTTCCAAAGTAACTAAAAAAATATTTTTTTTTCCAAAGTAACTAAAAAAATATTTTTTTTTCCAAAGTAACTAAAAAAAAATTTTTTTTTCCAAAGTAACTAAAAAAATATTTTTTTTTCCAAAGTAACTAAAAAAATATTTTTTTTTCCAAAGTAACTAAAAAAATATTTTTTTTTCCAAAGTAACTAAAAAAATATTTTTTTTTCCAAAGTAACTAAAAAAGTAAATTTTTTTCCCAAAGTAACTAAAAAAATATTTTTTTTCCCAAAGTAACTAAAAAAATATTTTTTTTTCCAAAGTAACTAAAAAAATATTTTTTTTTCCAAAGTAACTAAAAAAATATTTTTTTTTCCAAAGTAACTAAAAAAATATTTTTTTTTCCAAAGTAACTAAAAAAATATTTTTTTTCCAAAGTAACTAAAAAAGTAAAAATTTTTCCAAAGTAACTAAAAAAATATTTTTTTTTCCAAAGTAACTAAAAAAATATTTTTTTTTCCAAAGTAACTAAAAAAGTAAAATTTTTTCCAAAGTAACTAAAAAAATATTTTTTTTTCCAAAGTAACTAAAAAAATATTTTTTTTTCCAAAGTAACTAAAAAAATATTTTTTTTTCCAAAGTAACTAAAAAAATATTTTTTTTTCCAAAGTAACTAAAAAAATATTTTTTTTTCCAAAGTAACTAAAAAAATATTTTTTTTTCCAAAGTAACTAAAAAAATATTTTTTTTTCCAAAGTAACTAAAAAAATATTTTTTTTTCCAAAGTAACTAAAAAAATATTTTTTTTTCCAAAGTAACTAAAAAAATATTTTCTTTTCCAAAGTAACTAAAAAAATATTTTTTTTTCCAAAGTAACTAAAAAAATATTTTTTTTTCCAAAGTAACTAAAAAAATATTTTTTTCCCAAAGTAACTAAAAAAATATTTTTTTTTCCAAAGTAACTAAAAAAATATTTTTTTTTCCAAAGTAACTAAAAAAAAAATTTTTTTTCCAAAGTAACAAAAAAAAAAAAAAATTTCCAAAGTAACTAAAAATTTTTTTTTTTTTTCCAAAGTAACTAAAAAAATATTTTTTTTTCCAAAGTAACTAAAAAAGTAAATTTTTTTCCAAAGTAACTAAAAAAATATTTTTTTTTCCAAAGTAACTAAAAAAATATTTTTTTTTCCAAAGTAACTAAAAAAATATTTTTTTTTCCAAAGTAACTAAAAAAGTAAATTTTTTTCCAAAGTAACTAAAAAAATATTTTTTTTTCCAAAGTAACTAAAAAAATATTTTTTTTTCCAAAGTAACTAAAAAAATATTTTTTTTTCCAAAGTAACTAAAAAAATATTTTTTTTTCCAAAGTAACTAAAAAAATATTTTTTTTTCCAAAGTAACTAAAAAAATATTTTTTTTTCCAAAGTAACTAAAAAAATATTTTTTTTTCCAAAGTAACTAAAAAAATATTTTTTTTTCCAAAGTAATTAAAAAAATATTTTTTTTCCCAAAGTAACTAAAAAAATATTTTTTTTTCCAAAGTAACTAAAAAAATATTTTTTTTTCCAAAGTAACTAAAAAAATATTTTTTTTTCCAAAGTAACTAAAAAAATATTTTTTTTTCCAAAGTAACTAAAAAAATATTTTTTTTTCCAAAGTAACTAAAAAAATATTTTTTTTTCCAAAGTAACTAAAAAAATATTTTTTTTTCCAAAGTAACTAAAAAAATATTTTTTTTTCCAAAGTAACTAAAAAAGTAAAAAAATTTCCAAAGTAACTAAAAAAATATTTTTTTTTCCAAAGTAACTAAAAAAATATTTTTTTTTCCAAAGTAACTAAAAAAATATTTTTTTTCCAAAGTAACTAAAAAAATATTTTTTTTTCCAAAGTAACTAAAAAAATATATTTTTTTTCCAAAGTAACTAAAAATTTTTTTTTTTTTCCAAAGTAACTAAAAAAATATTTTTTTTTCCAAAGTAACTAAAAAAAATTTTTTTTTTCCAAAGTAACTAAAAAAAAATTTTTTTTTCCAAAGTAACTAAAAAAAAATTTTTTTTCCAAAGTAACTAAAAAAATATTTTCTTTTCCAAAGTAACTAAAAAAATATTTTTTTTTCCAAAGTAACTAAAAAAATATTTTTTTTTCCAAAGTAACTAAAAAAATATTTTTTTTTCCAAAGTAACTAAAAAAATATTTTTTTTTCCAAAGTAACTAAAAAAATATTTTTTTTTCCAAAGTAACTAAAAAAAGTAAATTTTTTTCCAAAGTAACTAAAAAAATATTTTTTTTTCCAAAGTAACTAAAAAAGTAAATTTTTTTCCAAAGTAACTAAAAAAATATTTTTTTTTCCAAAGTAACTAAAAAAATATTTTTTTTTCCAAAGTAACTAAAAAAATATTTTTTTTTCCAAAGTAACTAAAAAAATATTTTTTTTTCCAAAGTAACTAAAAAAATATTTTTTTTTCCAAAGTAACTAAAAAAATATTTTTTTTTCCAAAGTAACTAAAAAAATATTTTTTTTTCCAAAGTAACTAAAAAAATATTTTTTTTTCCAAAGTAACTAAAAAAATATTTTTTTTTCCAAAGTAACTAAAAAAGTAAATTTTTTTCCAAAGTAACTAAAAAAATATTTTTTTTTCCAAAGTAACTAAAAAAATATTTTTTTTTCCAAAGTAACTAAAAAAGTAAATTTTTTTCCAAAGTAACTAAAAAAATATTTTTTTCCAAAGTAACTAAAAAAATATTTTTTTTTCCAAAGTAACTAAAAAAATATTTTTTTTTCCAAAGTAACTAAAAAAATATTTTTTTTTCCAAAGTAACTAAAAAAGTAAATTTTTTTCCAAAGTAACTAAAAAAATATTTTTTTTTCCAAAGTAACTAAAAAAATATTTTTTTTTCCAAAGTAACTAAAAAAATATTTTTTTTTCCAAAGTAACTAAAAAAATATTTTTTTTTCCAAAGTAACTAAAAAAATATTTTTTTTTCCAAAGTAACTAAAAAAATATATTTTTTTCCAAAGTAACTAAAAAAATATATTTTTTTCCAAAGTAACTAAAAAAATATTTTTTTTTCCAAAGTAACTAAAAAAATATTTTTTTTTCCAAAGTAACTAAAAAAATATTTTTTTTTCCAAAGTAACTAAAAAAATATTTTTTTTTCCAAAGTAACTAAAAAAATATTTTTTTTCCAAAGTAACTAAAAAAATATTTTTTTTTCCAAAGTAACTAAAAAAATATTTTTTTTTCCAAAGTAACTAAAAAAATATTTTTTTTTCCAAAGTAACTAAAAAAATATTTTTTTTCCAAAGTAACTAAAAAAATATTTTTTTTTCCAAAGTAACTAAAAAAATATTTTTTTCCAAAGTAACTAAAAAGTAAATTTTTTTCCAAAGTAACTAAAAAAATATTTTTTTTTCCAAAGTAACTAAAAAAATATTTTTTTTTCCAAAGTAACTAAAAAAGTAAATTTTTTTCCAAAGTAACTAAAAAAATATTTTTTTCCAAAGTAACTAAAAAAATATTTTTTTTTCCAAAGTAACTAAAAAAATATTTTTTTTTCCAAAGTAACTAAAAAAATATTTTTTTTTCCAAAGTAACTAAAAAAGTAAATTTTTTTCCAAAGTAACTAAAAAAATATTTTTTTTTCCAAAGTAACTAAAAAAATATTTTTTTTTCCAAAGTAACTAAAAAAATATTTTTTTTTCCAAAGTAACTAAAAAAATATTTTTTTTTCCAAAGTAACTAAAAAAATATTTTTTTTTCCAAAGTAACTAAAAAAATATATTTTTTTCCAAAGTAACTAAAAAAATATTTTTTTTTCCAAAGTAACTAAAAAAATATTTTTTTTTCCAAAGTAACTAAAAAAATATTTTTTTTTCCAAAGTAACTAAAAAAATATTTTTTTTTCCAAAGTAACTAAAAAAATATTTTTTTTTCCAAAGTAACTAAAAAAATATTTTTTTTCCAAAGTAACTAAAAAAATATTTTTTTTTCCAAAGTAACTAAAAAAAAGTAAATTTTTTTCCAAAGTAACTAAAAAAATATTTTTTTTTCAAAGTAACTAAAAAAGTAAATTTTTTTCCAAAGTAACTAAAAAAATATTTTTTTTTCCAAAGTAACTAAAAAAATATTTTTTTTTCCAAAGTAACTAAAAAAATATTTTTTTTTCCAAAGTAACTAAAAAAATATTTTTTTTTCCAAAGTAACTAAAAAAATATTTTTTTTTCCAAAGTAACTAAAAAAATATTTTTTTTTCCAAAGTAACTAAAAAAATATTTTTTTTTCCAAAGTAACTAAAAAAATATTTTTTTTTCCAAAGTAACTAAAAAAATATTTTTTTTTCCAAAGTAACTAAAAAAGTAAATTTTTTTCCAAAGTAACTAAAAAAATATTTTTTTTTCCAAAGTAACTAAAAAAATATTTTTTTTTCCAAAGTAACTAAAAAAGTAAATTTTTTTCCAAAGTAACTAAAAAAATATTTTTTTCCAAAGTAACTAAAAAAATATTTTTTTTTCCAAAGTAACTAAAAAAATATTTTTTTTTCCAAAGTAACTAAAAAAATATTTTTTTTTCCAAAGTAACTAAAAAAGTAAATTTTTTTCCAAAGTAACTAAAAAAATATTTTTTTTTCCAAAGTAACTAAAAAAATATTTTTTTTTCCAAAGTAACTAAAAAAATATTTTTTTTTCCAAAGTAACTAAAAAAATATTTTTTTTTCCAAAGTAACTAAAAAAATATTTTTTTTTCCAAAGTAACTAAAAAAATATATTTTTTTCCAAAGTAACTAAAAAAATATTTTTTTTTCCAAAGTAACTAAAAAAATATTTTTTTTTCCAAAGTAACTAAAAAAATATTTTTTTTTCCAAAGTAACTAAAAAAATATTTTTTTTTCCAAAGTAACTAAAAAAATATTTTTTTTTCCAAAGTAACTAAAAAAATATTTTTTTTCCAAAGTAACTAAAAAAATATTTTTTTTTCCAAAGTAACTAAAAAAATATTTTTTTTCCAAAGTAACTAAAAAAATATTTTTTTTTCCAAAGTAACTAAAAAAATTTTTTTTCCAAAGTAACTAAAAAATATTTTTTTTTCCAAAGTAACTAAAAAAATATTTTTTTTCCAAAGTAACTAAAAAAATATTTTTTTTTCCAAAGTAACTAAAAAAATATTTTTTTTTCCAAAGTAACTAAAAAAGTAAATTTTTTTCCAAAGTAACTAAAAAAATATTTTTTTTTCCAAAGTAACTAAAAAAATATTTTTTTTTCCAAAGTAACTAAAAAAGTAAATTTTTTTCCAAAGTAACTAAAAAAATATTTTTTTCCAAAGTAACTAAAAAAATATTTTTTTTTCCAAAGTAACTAAAAAAATATTTTTTTTTCCAAAGTAACTAAAAAAATATTTTTTTTTCCAAAGTAACTAAAAAAGTAAATTTTTTTCCAAAGTAACTAAAAAAATATTTTTTTTTCCAAAGTAACTAAAAAAATATTTTTTTTTCCAAAGTAACTAAAAAAATATTTTTTTTTCCAAAGTAACTAAAAAAATATTTTTTTTTCCAAAGTAACTAAAAAAATATTTTTTTTTCCAAAGTAACTAAAAAAATATATTTTTTTCCAAAGTAACTAAAAAAATATTTTTTTTTCCAAAGTAACTAAAAAAATATTTTTTTTTCCAAAGTAACTAAAAAAATATTTTTTTTTCCAAAGTAACTAAAAAAATATTTTTTTTTCCAAAGTAACTAAAAAAATATTTTTTTTTCCAAAGTAACTAAAAAAATATTTTTTTTCCAAAGTAACTAAAAAAATATTTTTTTTTCCAAAGTAACTAAAAAAATATTTTTTTTTCCAAAGTAACTAAAAAAATATTTTTTTTTCCAAAGTAACTAAAAAGTAAATTTTTTTCCAAAGTAACTAAAAAAATATTTTTTTTTCCAAACTAACTAAAAAAGTAAAAAATTTTCCAAAGTAACTAAAAAAATATTTTTTTTTCCAAAGTAACTAAAAAAATATTTTTTTTTCCAAAGTAACTAAAAAAATATTTTTTTTTCCAAAGTAACTAAAAAAATATTTTTTTTTCCAAAGTAACTAAAAAAATATTTTTTTTTCCAAAGTAACTAAAAAAATATTTTTTTTTCCAAAGTAACTAAAAAAATATTTTTTTTTCCAAAGTAACTAAAAAAATATTTTTTTTTCCAAAGTAACTAAAAAAATATTTTTTTTTCCAAAGTAACTAAAAAAATATTTTTTTTTCCAAAGTAACTAAAAAAATATTTTTTTTTCCAAAGTAACTAAAAAAATATTTTTTTTTCCAAAGTAACTAAAAAAATATTTTTTTTCCCAAAGTAACTAAAAAAATATTTTTTTTTCCAAAGTAACTAAAAAAATATTTTTTTTTCCAAAGTAACTAAAAAAATATTTTTTTTTCCAAAGTAACTAAAAAAAATTTTTTTTTCCCAAAGTAACTAAAAAAATTTTTTTTTTTCCAAAGTAACTAAAAAAATATTTTTTTTCCCAAAGTAACTAAAAAAGTAAATTTTTTTCCAAAGTAACTAAAAAAATATTTTTTTTTCCAAAGTAACTAAAAAAATATTTTTTTTTCCAAAGTAACTAAAAAAATATTTTTTTTTCCAAAGTAACTAAAAAAATATTTTTTTTTCCAAAGTAACTAAAAAAATATATTTTTTTCCAAAGTAACTAAAAAAATATATTTTTTTCCAAAGTAACTAAAAAAATATTTTTTTTTCCAAAGTAACTAAAAAAATATTTTTTTTTCCAAAGTAACTAAAAAAATATTTTTTTTTCCAAAGTAACTAAAAAAATATTTTTTTTTCCAAAGTAACTAAAAAAATATTTTTTTTTCCAAAGTAACTAAAAAAATATTTTTTTTTCCAAAGTAACTAAAAAAGTAAAAAAATTTCCAAAGTAACTAAAAAAATATTTTTTTTTCCAAAGTAACTAAAAAAATATTTTTTTTTTTCCAAAGTAACTAAAAAAATATTTTTTTTCCAAAGTAACTAAAAAAATATTTTTTTTTCCAAAGTAACTAAAAAAATATTTTTTTTTCCAAAGTAACTAAAAATTTTTTTTTTTTTCCAAAGTAACTAAAAAAATATTTTTTTTTCCAAAGTAACTAAAAAAAATTTTTTTTTTCCAAAGTAACTAAAAAAAAATTTTTTTTTCCAAAGTAACTAAAAAAAATTTTTTTTTCCAAAGTAACTAAAAAAATATTTTCTTTTCCAAAGTAACTAAAAAAATATTTTTTTTTCCAAAGTAACTAAAAAAATATTTTTTTTTCCAAAGTAACTAAAAAAATATTTTTTTTTCCAAAGTAACTAAAAAAATATTTTTTTTTCCAAAGTAACTAAAAAAATATTTTTTTTTCCAAAGTAACTAAAAAAAGTAAATTTTTTTCCAAAGTAACTAAAAAAATATTTTTTTTTCCAAAGTAACTAAAAAAGTAAATTTTTTTCCAAAGTAACTAAAAAAATATTTTTTTTTCCAAAGTAACTAAAAAAATATTTTTTTTTCCAAAGTAACTAAAAAAATATTTTTTTTTCCAAAGTAACTAAAAAAATATTTTTTTTTCCAAAGTAACTAAAAAAATATTTTTTTTTCCAAAGTAACTAAAAAAATATTTTTTTTTCCAAAGTAACTAAAAAAGTAAAAATTTTTCCAAAGTAATTAAAAAAATATTTTTTTTTCCAAAGTAACTAAAAAAATATTTTTTTTTCCAAAGTAACTAAAAAAATATTTTTTTTCCCAAAGTAACTAAAAAAATATTTTTTTTTCCAAAGTAACTAAAAAAATATTTTTTTTTCCAAAGTAACTAAAAAAATATTTTTTTTTCCAAAGTAACTAAAAAAATATTTTTTTTTCCAAAGTAACTAAAAAAATATTTTTTTTTCCAAAGTAACTAGAAAAATATTTTTTTTTCCAAAGTAACTAAAAAAATATTTTTTTTTCCAAAGTAACTAAAAAAATATTTTTTTTTCCAAAGTAACTAAAAAAATATTTTTTTTTCCAAAGTAACTAAAAAAATATTTTTTTTTCCAAAGTAACTAAAAAAATATTTTTTTTTCCAAAGTAACTAAAAAAATATTTTTTTTTCCAAAGTAACTAAAGAAATATTTTTTTTTCCAAAGTAACTAAAAAAATATTTTTTTTTCCAAAGTAACTAAAAAAATATTTTTTTTTCCAAAGTAACTAAAAAAATATTTTTTTTTCCAAAGTAACTAAAAAAATATTTTCTTTTCCAAAGTAACTAAAAAAATATTTTTTTTTCCAAAGTAACTAAAAAAATATTTTTTTTTTCCAAAGTAACTAAAAAAATATTTTTTTTCCCAAAGTAACTAAAAAAATATTTTTTTTTCCAAAGTAACTAAAAAAATATTTTTTTTTCCAAAGTAACTAAAAAAAATTTTTTTTTTCCAAAGTAACAAAAAAAATTTTTTTTTTCCAAAGTAACTAAAAATTTTTTTTTTTTTCCAAAGTAACTAAAAAAATTTTTTTTTTTCCAAAGTAACTAAAAAAGTAATTTTTTTTCCAAAGTAACTAAAAAAATATTTTTTTTCCAAAGTAACTAAAAATTTTTTTTTTTTCCAAAGTAACTAAAAAAATATTTTTTTTTCCAAAGTAACTAAAAAAGTAAATTTTTTCCCAAAGTAACTAAAAAAATATTTTTTTTTCCAAAGTAACTAAAAAAATATTTTTTTTTCCAAAGTAACTAAAAAAATATTTTTTTTCCAAAGTAACTAAAAAAATATTTTTTTTTCCAAAGTAACTAAAAAAATATTTTTTTTTCCAAAGTAACTAAAAAAATATTTTTTTTTCCAAAGTAACTAAAAAAATATTTTTTTTTCCAAAGTAACTAAAAAAATATTTTTTTTCCAAAGTAATTAAAAAAATATTTTTTTTCCCAAAGGTAACTAAAAAAATATTTTTTTTTCCAAAGTAACTAAAAAAATATTTTTTTTTCCAAAGTAACTAAAAAAATATTTTTTTTTCCAAAGTAACTAAAAAAATATTTTTTTTTCCAAAGTAACTAAAAAAATATTTTTTTTTCCAAAGTAACTAAAAAAAATTTTTTTTTTCCAAAGTAACTAAAAAAATATTTTTTTTTCCAAAGTAACTAAAAAAATATTTTTTTTTCCAAAGTAACTAAAAAAATATTTTTTTTTCCAAAGTAACTAAAAAAAAATTTTTTTTTCCAAAGTAACTAAAAAAGTAAATTTTTTTCCCAAAGTAACTAAAAAAATATTTTTTTTCCCAAAGTAACTAAAAAAATATTTTTTTTTCCAAAGTAACTAAAAAAATATTTTTTTTTCCAAAGTAACTAAAAAAATATTTTTTTTTCCAAAGTAACTAAAAAAATATTTTTTTTTCCAAAGTAACTAAAAAAATATATTTTTTCCAAAGTAACTAAAAAAGTAAAATTTTTTCCAAAGTAACTAAAAAAATATTTTTTTTTCCAAAGTAACTAAAAAAATATATTTTTTTCCAAAGTAACTAAAAAAGTAAATTTTTTTCCAAAGTAACTAAAAAAATATTTTTTTTTCCAAAGTAACTAAAAAAATATTTTTTTTTCCAAAGTAACTAAAAAAATATTTTTTTTTCCAAAGTAACTAAAAAAATATTTTTTTTTCCAAAGTAACTAAAAAAATATTTTTTTTTCCAAAGTAACTAAAAAAATATTTTTTTTTCCAAAGTAACTAAAAAAATATTTTTTTTTCCAAAGTAACTAAAAAAATATTTTTTTTTCCAAAGTAACTAAAAAAAATTTTTTTTTTCCAAAGTAACTAAAAAATATTTTCTTTTCCAAAGTAACTAAAAAAATATTTTTTTTTCCAAAGTAACTAAAAAAATATTTTTTTTTCCAAAGTAACTAAAAAAATATTTTTTTCCCAAAGTAACTAAAAAAATATTTTTTTTTCCAAAGTAACTAAAAAAATATTTTTTTTTCCAAAGTAACTAAAAAAAAAAATTTTTTTCCAAAGTAACAAAAAAAAATTTTTTTTTCCAAAGTAACTAAAAATTTTTTTTTTTTTCCAAAGTAACTAAAAAAATATTTTTTTTTCCAAAGTAACTAAAAAAGTAAATTTTTTTCCAAAGTAACTAAAAAAATATTTTTTTTTCCAAAGTAACTAAAAAATATTTTTTTTTCCAAAGTAACTAAAAAAAAATATTTTTTTTTCCAAAGTAACTAAAAAAATATTTTTTTTTCCAAAGTAACTAAAAAAATATTTTTTTTTCCAAAGTAACTAAAGAAATATTTTTTTTTCCAAAGTAACTAAAAAAATATTTTTTTTTCCAAAGTAACTAAAAAAATATTTTTTTTTCCAAAGTAACTAAAAAAATATTTTTTTTTCCAAAGTAACTAAAAAAATATTTTCTTTTCCAAAGTAACTAAAAAAATATTTTTTTTTCCAAAGTAACTAAAAAAATATTTTTTTTTTCCAAAGTAACTAAAAAAATATTTTTTTTCCCAAAGTAACTAAAAAAATATTTTTTTTTCCAAAGTAACTAAAAAAATATTTTTTTTTCCAAAGTAACTAAAAAAAAATTTTTTTTTCCAAAGTAACAAAAAAAAATTTTTTTTTCCAAAGTAACTAAAAATTTTTTTTTTTTTCCAAAGTAACTAAAAAAATTTTTTTTTTTCCAAAGTAACTAAAAAAGTAATTTTTTTTCCAAAGTAACTAAAAAAATATTTTTTTTCCAAAGTAACTAAAAAATTTTTTTTTTTTCCAAAGTAACTAAAAAAATATTTTTTTTTCCAAAGTAACTAAAAAAGTAAATTTTTTTCCCAAAGTAACTAAAAAAATATTTTTTTTTCCAAAGTAACTAAAAAAATATTTTTTTTTCCAAAGTAACTAAAAAAATATTTTTTTTTCCAAAGTAACTAAAAAAATATTTTTTTTTCCAAAGTAACTAAAAAAATATTTTTTTTTCCAAAGTAACTAAAAAAATATTTTTTTTTCCAAAGTAACTAAAAAAATATTTTTTTTTCCAAAGTAACTAAAAAAATATTTTTTTTTCCAAAGTAATTAAAAAAATATTTTTTTTCCCAAAGTAACTAAAAAAATATTTTTTTTTCCAAAGTAACTAAAAAAATATTTTTTTTTCCAAAGTAACTAAAAAAATATTTTTTTTTCCAAAGTAACTAAAAAAATATTTTTTTTTTCCAAAGTAACTAAAAAAATATTTTTTTTTCCAAAGTAACTAAAAAAAATTTTTTTTTTCCAAAGTAACTAAAAAAATATTTTTTTTTCCAAAGTAACTAAAAAAATATTTTTTTTTCCAAAGTAACTAAAAAAATATTTTTTTTTCCAAAGTAACTAAAAAAAAATTTTTTTTTCCAAAGTAACTAAAAAAGTAAATTTTTTTCCCAAAGTAACTAAAAAAATATTTTTTTTCCCAAAGTAACTAAAAAAATATTTTTTTTTCCAAAGTAACTAAAAAAATATTTTTTTTTCCAAAGTAACTAAAAAAATATTTTTTTTTCCAAAGTAACTAAAAAAATATTTTTTTTTCCAAAGTAACTAAAAAAATATTTTTTTTCCAAAGTAACTAAAAAAGTAAAATTTTTTCCAAAGTAACTAAAAAAATATTTTTTTTTCCAAAGTAACTAAAAAAATATATTTTTTTCCAAAGTAACTAAAAAAGTAAATTTTTTTCCAAAGTAACTAAAAAAATATTTTTTTTTCCAAAGTAACTAAAAAAATATTTTTTTTTCCAAAGTAACTAAAAAAATATTTTTTTTTCCAAAGTAACTAAAAAAATATTTTTTTTTCCAAAGTAACTAAAAAAATATTTTTTTTTCCAAAGTAACTAAAAAAATATTTTTTTTTCCAAAGTAACTAAAAAAATATTTTTTTTTCCAAAGTAACTAAAAAAATATTTTTTTTTCCAAAGTAACTAAAAAAAATTTTTTTTTTCCAAAGTAACTAAAAAAATATTTTCTTTTCCAAAGTAACTAAAAAAATATTTTTTTTTCCAAAGTAACTAAAAAAATATTTTTTTTTCCAAAGTAACTAAAAAAATATTTTTTTCCCAAAGTAACTAAAAAAATATTTTTTTTTCCAAAGTAACTAAAAAAATATTTTTTTTTCCAAAGTAACTAAAAAAAAAAATTTTTTTCCAAAGTAACAAAAAAAAATTTTTTTTTCCAAAGTAACTAAAAATTTTTTTTTTTTTTCCAAAGTAACTAAAAAAATATTTTTTTTTCCAAAGTAACTAAAAAAGTAAATTTTTTTCCAAAGTAACTAAAAAAATATTTTTTTTTCCAAAGTAACTAAAAAAATATTTTTTTTTCCAAAGTAACTAAAAAAATATTTTTTTTTCCAAAGTAACTAAAAAAGTAATTTTTTTTCCAAAGTAACTAAAAAAATATTTTTTTTTCCAAAGTAACTAAAAAAATATTTTTTTTTCCAAAGTAACTAAAAAAAATTTTTTTTTTCCAAAGTAACTAAAAAAATATTTTTTTTTCCAAAGTAACTAAAAAAATATTTTTTTTTCCAAAGTAACTAAAAAAATATTTTTTTTTCCAAAGTAACTAAAAAAATATTTTTTTTTCCAAAGTAACTAAAAAAATATTTTTTTTTCCAAAGTAATTAAAAAAATATTTTTTTTCCCAAAGTAACTAAAAAAATATTTTTTTTTCCAAAGTAACTAAAAAAATATTTTTTTTTCCAAAGTAACTAAAAAAATATTTTTTTTTCCAAAGTAACTAAAAAAATATTTTTTTTTCCAAAGTAACTAAAAAAATATTTTTTTTTCCAAAGTAACTAAAAAAATAATTTTTTTTCCAAAGTAACTAAAAAAGTAAATTTTTTTCCCAAAGTAACTAAAAAAATATTTTTTTTTCCAAAGTAACTAAAAAAATATTTTTTTTTCCAAAGTAACTAAAAAAGTAAATTTTTTTCCCAAAGTAACTAAAAAAATATTTTTTTTCCCAAAGTAACTAAAAAAATATTTTTTTTTCCAAAGTAACTAAAAAAATATTTTTTTTTCCAAAGTAACTAAAAAAATATTTTTTTTTCCAAAGTAACTAAAAAAATATTTTTTTTTCCAAAGTAACTAAAAAAATATTTTTTTTCCAAAGTAACTAAAAAAGTAATTTTTTTTCCAAAGTAACTAAAAAAATATTTTTTTTCCAAAGTAACTAAAAAAATATTTTTTTTTCCAAAGTAACTAAAAAAGTAAATTTTTTTCCAAAGTAACTAAAAAAATATTTTTTTTTCCAAAGTAACTAAAAAAAAATATTTTTTTCCAAAGTAACTAAAAAAATATTTTTTTTTCCAAAGTAACTAAAAATATATTTTTTTTCCCAAAGTAACTAAAAAAATATTTTTTTTTCCAAAGTAACTAAAAAAATATTTTTTTTTCCAAAGTAACTAAAAAAATATTTTTTTTTCCAAAGTAACTAAAAAAAAATATTTTTTTCCAAAGTAACTAAAAAAATATTTTTTTTTCCAAAGTAACTAAAAATATATTTTTTTTTCCAAAGTAACTAAAAAAATATTTTTTTTTCCAAAGTAACTAAAAAAATATTTTTTTTTCCAAAGTAACTAAAAAAATATTTTTTTTTTCCAAAGTAACTAAAAAAATATTTTTTTTTCCAAAGTAACTAAAAAAATATTTTTTTTTCCAAAGTAACTAAAAAAATATTTTGTTTTCCAAAGTAACTAAAAAAATATTTTTTTTTCAATGTAACTAAAAAAATATTTTTTTTTCCAAAGTAACTAAAAAAATATTTTTTTTTCCAAAGTAACTAAAAAAGTAAATTTTTTTCCAAAGTAACTAAAAAAGTAAATTTTTTTCCAAAGTAACTAAAAAAATATTTTTTTTCCCAAAGTAACTAAAAAAATATTTTTTTTTCCAAAGTAACTAAAAAAATATATTTTTTTTCCAAAGTAACTAAAAAAATATTTTTTTTTCCAAAGTAACTAAAAAAATATTTTTTTTTCCAAAGTAACTAAAAAAATATTTTTTTTTCCAAAGTAACTAAAAAAGTAAATTTTTTTCCCAAAGTAACTAAAAAAATATTTTTTTTCCCAAAGTAACTAAAAAAATATTTTTTTTTCCAAAGTAACTAAAAAAATATTTTTTTTTCCAAAGTAACTAAAAAAATATTTTTTTTTCCAAAGTAACTAAAAAAATATTTTTTTTTCCAAAGTAACTAAAAAAATATTTTTTTTCCAAAGTAACTAAAAAAATATTTTTTTTTCCAAAGTAACTAAAAAAGTAATTTTTTTTCCAAAGTAACTAAAAAAATATTTTTTTTTCCAAAGTAACTAAAAAAATATATTTTTTTCCAAAGTAACTAAAAAAATATTTTTTTTTCCAAAGTAACTAAAAATATATATTTTTTTCCAAAGTAACTAAAAAAATATTTTTTTTTCCAAAGTAACTAAAAAAATATTTTTTTTCCAAAGTAACTAAAAAAAATTTTTTTTTTCCAAAGTAACTAAAAAAATATTTTTTTTTCCAAAGTAACTAAAAAAATTTTTTTTTTTCCAAAGTAACTAAAAAAATATTTTGTTTTCCAAAGTAACTAAAAAAATATTTTTTTTTCAAAGTAACTAAAAAAATATTTTTTTTCCAAAGTAACTAAAAAAATATTTTTTTTTCCAAAGTAACTAAAAAAGTAAAATTTTTTCCAAAGTAACTAAAAAAATATTTTTTTTCCCAAAGTAACTAAAAAAATATTTTTTTTTCCAAAGTAACTAAAAAAATATTTTTTTTTCCAAAGTAACTAAAAAAATATTTTTTTTTCCAAAGTAACTAAAAAAATATTTTTTTTTCCAAAGTAACTAAAAAAATATTTTTTTTTCCAAAGTAACTAAAAAAATATTTTTTTTTCCAAAGTAACTAAAAAAATATTTTTTTTTCCAAAGTAACTAAAAAAATATTTTTTTTTCCAAAGTAACTAAAAAAATATTTTTTTTTCCAAAGTAACTAAAAAAATATTTTTTTTTCCAAAGTAACTAAAAAAATATTTTTTTTTCCAAAGTAACTAAAAAAAATTTTTTTTCCAAAGTAACTAAAAAAGTAAATTTTTTTCCAAAGTAACTAAAAAAATATTTTTTTTTCCAAAGTAACTAAAAAAATATTTTTTTTTCCAAAGTAACTAAAAAAAATTTTTTTTCCAAAGTAACTAAAAAAGTAAATTTTTTTCCAAAGTAACTAAAAAAATATTTTTTTTTCCAAAGTAACTAAAAAAATATTTTTTTTCCAAAGTAACTAAAAAAATATTTTTTTTTCCAAAGTAACTAAAAAAATATTTTTTTTTCCAAAGTAACTAAAAAAATATTTTTTTTTCCAAAGTAACTAAAAAAATATTTTTTTTCCCAAAGTAACTAAAAAAATATTTTTTTTTCCAAAGTAACTAAAAAAATATTTTTTTTTCCAAAGTAACTAAAAAAGTAAATTTTTTTCCAAAGTAACTAAAAAAATATTTTTTTTCCCAAAGTAACTAAAAAAATATTTTTTTTTCCAAAGTAACTAAAAAAGTAAATTTTTTTCCAAAGTAACTAAAAAAATATTTTTTTCCAAAGTAACTAAAAAAATATTTTTTTTTCCAAAGTAACTAAAAAAATATTTTTTTTTCCAAAGTAACTAAAAAAATATTTTTTTTTCCAAAGTAACTAAAAAAGTAAATTTTTTTCCAAAGTAACTAAAAAAATATTTTTTTTTCCAAAGTAACTAAAAAAATATTTTTTTTTCCAAAGTAACTAAAAAAATATTTTTTTTTCCAAAGTAACTAAAAAAATATTTTTTTTTCCAAAGTAACTAAAAAAATATTTTTTTTTCCAAAGTAACTAAAAAAATATATTTTTTTCCAAAGTAACTAAAAAAATATTTCTTTTTCCAAAGTAACTAAAAAAATATATTTTTTTCCAAAGTAACTAAAAAAATATTTTTTTTTCCAAAGTAACTAAAAAAATATTTTTTTTTCCAAAGTAACTAAAAAAATATTTTTTTTTCCAAAGTAACTAAAAAAATTTTTTTTTTCCAAAGTAACTAAAAAAATATTTTTTTTTCCAAAGTAACTAAAAAAATATTTTTTTTTCCAAAGTAACTAAAAAAATATTTTTTTTTCCAAAGTAACTAAAAAAGTAAATTTTTTTCCAAAGTAACTAAAAAAATATTTTTTTTCCAAACTAACTAAAAAAGTAAAAAATTTTCCAAAGTAACTAAAAAAATATTTTTTTTTCCAAAGTAACTAAAAAAATATTTTTTTTTCCAAAGTAACTAAAAAAATATTTTTTTTTCCAAAGTAACTAAAAAAATATTTTTTTTTCCAAAGTAACTAAAAAAATATTTTTTTTTCCAAAGTAACTAAAAAAATATTTTTTTTTCCAAAGTAACTAAAAAAATATTTTTTTTTCCAAAGTAACTAAAAAAATATTTTTTTTTCCAAAGTAACTAAAAAAATATTTTTTTTTCCAAAGTAACTAAAAAAATATTTTTTTTTCCAAAGTAACTAAAAAAATATTTTTTTTTCCAAAGTAACTAAAAAAATATTTTTTTTTCCAAAGTAACTAAAAAAATATTTTTTTTCCCAAAGTAACTAAAAAAATATTTTTTTTTCCAAAGTAACTAAAAAAATATTTTTTTTTCCAAAGTAACTAAAAAAATATTTTTTTTTCCAAAGTAACTAAAAAAAATTTTTTTTTCCCAAAGTAACTAAAAAAAAATTTTTTTTTCCAAAGTAACTAAAAAAATATTTTTTTTCCCAAAGTAACTAAAAAAGTAAATTTTTTTCCAAAGTAACTAAAAAAATATTTTTTTTTCCAAAGTAACTAAAAAAATATTTTTTTTTCCAAAGTAACTAAAAAAATATTTTTTTTTCCAAAGTAACTAAAAAAATATTTTTTTTTCCAAAGTAACTAAAAAAATATATTTTTTTCCAAAGTAACTAAAAAAATATTTTTTTTTCCAAAGTAACTAAAAAAATATTTTTTTTTCCAAAGTAACTAAAAAAATATTTTTTTTTCCAAAGTAACTAAAAAAATATTTTTTTTTCCAAAGTAACTAAAAAAATATTTTTTTTTCCAAAGTAACTAAAAAAATATTTTTTTTTCCAAAGTAACTAAAAAAGTAAAAAAAATTCCAAAGTAACTAAAAAAATATTTTTTTTTCCAAAGTAACTAAAAAAATATTTTTTTTTCCAAAGTAACTAAAAAAATATTTTTTTTCCAAAGTAACTAAAAAAATATTTTTTTTTCCAAAGTAACTAAAAAAATATTTTTTTTTCCAAAGTAACTAAAAAAATATTTTTTTTTCCAAAGTAACTAAAAAAAAAATTTTTTTTCCAAAGTAACTAAAAAAAAATTTTTTTTTCCAAAGTAACTAAAAAAAATTTTTTTTTCCAAAGTAACTAAAAAAATATTTTTTTTTCCAAAGTAACTAAAAAAATATTTTTTTTTCCAAAGTAACTAAAAAAATATTTTTTTTTCCAAAGTAACTAAAAATATTTTTTTTTCCAAAGTAACTAAAAAAATATTTTTTTTTCCAAAGTAACTAAAAAAATATTTTTTTTTCCAAAGTAACTAAAAAAATATTTTTTTTTCCAAAGTAACTAAAAAAATATTTTTTTTCCCAAAGTAACTAAAAAAATATTTTTTTTTCCAAAGTAACTAAAAAAATATTTTTTTTTCCAAAGTAACTAAAAAAATTTTTTTTTTCCAAAGTAACTAAAAAATTTTTTTTTTTTCCAAAGTAACTAAAAAAATATTTTTTTTTCCAAAGTAACTAAAAAAGTAAATTTTTTTCCAAAGTAACTAAAAAAATATTTTTTTTTCCAAAGTAACTAAAAAAATATTTTTTTTTCCAAAGTAACTAAAAAAATATTTTTTTTTCCAAAGTAACTAAAAAAATATTTTTTTTTCCAAAGTAACTAAAAAAATATTTTTTTTTCCAAAGTAACTAAAAAAATATTTTTTTTTCCAAAGTAACTAAAAAAATATTTTTTTTTCCAAAGTAACTAAAAAAATATTTTTTTTTCCAAAGTAACTAAAAAAGTAAATTTTTTTCCCAAAGTAACTAAAAAAATTTTTTTTTTTCCAAAGTAACTAAAAATTTTTTTTTTTTTCCAAAGTAACTAAAAAAATATTTTTTTTTCCAAAGTAACTAAAAAAGTAAAAATTTTTCCAAAGTAACTAAAAAAATATTTTTTTTTCCAAAGTAACTAAAAAAATATTTTTTTTTCCAAAGTAACTAAAAAAATATTTTTTTTTCCAAAGTAACTAAAAAAATATATTTTTTTCCAAAGTAACTAAAAAAATATATTTTTTTCCAAAGTAACTAAAAAAATATATTTTTTTCCAAAGTAACAAAAAAAATATTTTTTTTTCCAAAGTAACTAAAAAAATATATTTTTTTCCAAAGTAACTAAAAAAGTAAAAAAATTTCCAAAGTAACTAAAAAAATATTTTTTTTTCCAAAGTAACTAAAAAAATATTTTTTTTTCCAAAGTAACTAAAAAAATATTTTTTTTTCCAAAGTAACTAAAAAAATATTTTTTTTTCCAAAGTAACTAAAAAAATATTTTTTTTTCCAAAGTAACTAAAAAAGTAAATGTTTTTCCAAAGTAACTAAAAAAATATTTTTTTTTCCAAAGTAACTAAAAAAATATTTTTTTTTCCAAAGTAACTAAAAAAATATATTTTTTTCCAAAGTAACTAAAAAAATATTTTTTTTTCCAAAGTAACTAAAAAAATATTTTTTTTTCCAAAGTAACTAAAAAAATATTTTTTTTTCCAAAGTAACTAAAAAAATATTTTTTTTTCCAAAGTAACTAAAAAAATATTTTTTTTTCCAAAGTAACTAAAAAAGTAAAATTTTTTCCCAAAGTAACTAAAAAAATTTTTTTTTTTCCAAAGTAACTAAAAAAATATTTTTTTTTCCAAAGTAACTAAAAAAATATTTTTTTTTCCAAAGTAACTAAAAAAGTAAATTTTTTTCCAAAGTAACTAAAAAAATATTTTTTTTTCAAAAGTAACTAAAAAAATATTTTTTTTTCCAAAGTAACTAAAAAAATATTTTTTTTTCCAAAGTAACTAAAAAAATATATTTTTTTCCAAAGTAACTAAAAATATATATTTTTTTCCAAAGTAACTAAAAAAATATATTTTTTTCCAAAGTAACAAAAAAAATATTTTTTTTTCCAAAGTAACTAAAAAAATATTTTTTTTTCCAAAGTAACTAAAAAAGTAAAAAAATTTCCAAAGTAACTAAAAAAATATTTTTTTTTCCAAAGTAACTAAAAAAATATTTTTTTTTCCAAAGTAACTAAACAAATATTTTTTTTTCCAAAGTAACTAAACAAATATTTTTTTTTCCAAAGTAACTAAAAAAGTAAATTTTTTTCCAAAGTAACTAAAAAAATATTTTTTTTTCCAAAGTAACTAAAAAAGTAAAAAAATTTCCAAAGTAACTAAAAAAATATTTGTTTTTCCAAAGTAACTAAAAAAATATTTTTTTTTCCAAAGTAACTAAAAAAATATTTTTTTTCCCAAAGTAACTAAAAAAATATTTTTTTTTCCAAAGTAACTAAAAAAATATTTTTTTTTCCAAAGTAACTAAAAAAATATATTTTTTTCCAAAGTAACTAAAAAAATATTTTTTTTTCCAAAGTAACTAAAAATATATATTTTTTTCCAAAGTAACTAAAAAAATATTTTTTTTTCCAAAGTAACTAAAAAAATATTTTTTTTTCCAAAGTAACTAAAAAAAATTTTTTTTTTCCAAAGTAACTAAAAAAATATTTTTTTTTCCAAAGTAACTAAAAAAATTTTTTTTTTTCCAAAGTAACTAAAAAAATATTTTGTTTTCCAAAGTAACTAAAAAAATATTTTTTTTTCAAAGTAACTAAAAAAATATTTTTTTTTCCAAAGTAACTAAAAAAATTTTTTTTTTTCCAAAGTAACTAAAAAAGTAAATTTTTTTCCAAAGTAACTAAAAAAGTAAATTTTTTTCCAAAGTAACTAAAAAAATATTTTTTTTTCCAAAGTAACTAAAAAAATATTTTTTTTTCCAAAGTAACTAAAAAAGTAAAAATTTTTCCAAAGTAACTAAAAAAATATTTTTTTTCCCAAAGTAACTAAAAAAATATTTTTTTTTCCAAAGTAACTAAAAAAATATTTTTTTTTCCAAAGTAACTAAAAAAATATTTTTTTTTCCAAAGTAACTAAAAAAATATTTTTTTTTCCAAAGTAACTAAAAAAATATTTTTTTTTCCAAAGTAACTAAAAAAATATTTTTTTTTCCAAAGTAACTAAAAAAATATTTTTTTTTCCAAAGTAACTAAAAAAATATTTTTTTTTCCAAAGTAACTAAAAAAATATTTTTTTTTCCAAAGTAACTAAAAAAATATTTTTTTTTCCAAAGTAACTAAAAAAATATTTTTTTTTCCAAAGTAACTAAAAAAATTTTTTTTTCCAAAGTAACTAAAAAAGTAAATTTTTTTCCAAAGTAACTAAAAAAATATTTTTTTTTCCAAAGTAACTAAAAAAATATTTTTTTTTCCAAAGTAACTAAAAAAATATTTTTTTTTCCAAAGTAACTAAAAAAATATTTTTTTTTCCAAAGTAACTAAAAAAATATTTTTTTTTCCAAAGTAACTAAAAAAAATTTTTTTTTTCCAAAGTAACTAAAAAAATTTTTTTTTTTCCAAAGTAACTAAAAAAATTTTTTTTTTTCCAAAGTAACTAAAAAAATATTTTGTTTTCCAAAGTAACTAAAAAAATATTTTTTTTTCAAAGTAACTAAAAAAATATTTTTTTTTCCAAAGTAACTAAAAAAATATTTTTTTTTCCAAAGTAACTAAAAAAGTAAATTTTTTTCCAAAGTAACTAAAAAAGTAAATTTTTTTCCAAAGTAACTAAAAAAAATTTTTTTTTTCCAAAGTAACTAAAAAAATATTTTTTTTTCCAAAGTAACTAAAAAAGTAAATTTTTTTCCAAAGTAACTAAAAAAATATTTTTTTTCCCAAAGTAACTAAAAAAATATTTTTTTTTCCAAAGTAACTAAAAAAATATTTTTTTTCCAAAGTAACTAAAAAAATATTTTTTTTTCCAAAGTAACTAAAAAAATATTTTTTTTTCCAAAGTAACTAAAAAAATATTTTTTTTTCCAAAGTAACTAAAAAAATATTTTTTTTTCCAAAGTAACTAAAAAAATATTTTTTTTTCCAAAGTAACTAAAAAAATATTTTTTTTTCCAAAGTAACTAAAAAAATATTTTTTTTTCCAAAGTAACTAAAAAAATATTTTTTTTTCCAAAGTAACTAAAAAAATATTTTTTTTTCCAAAGTAACTAAAAAAATTTTTTTTTCCAAAGTAACTAAAAATGTAAATTTTTTTCCAAAGTAACTAAAAAAATATTTTTTTTTCCAAAGTAACTAAAAAAATATTTTTTTTTCCAAAGTAACTAAAAAAATATTTTTTTTTCCAAAGTAACTAAAAAAATATTTTTTTTTCCAAAGTAACTAAAAAAATATTTTTTTTTCCAAAGTAACTAAAAAAATATTTTTTTTTCCAAAGTAACTAAAAAAATATTTTTTTTTCCAAAGTAACTAAAAAAATATTTTTTTTTCCAAAGTAACTAAAAAAATATTTTTTTTTCCAAAGTAACTAAAAAAATATTTTTTTTTCCAAAGTAACTAAAAAAATATTTTTTTTTCCAAAGTAACTAAAAAAATATATTTTTTTTCCAAAGTAACTAAAAAAATATTTTTTTTTCCAAAGTAACTAAAAAAATATTTTTTTTTTCCAAAGTAACTAAAAAAAATTTTTTTTTTCCAAAGTAACTAAAAAAAATTTTTTTTTTCCAAAGTAACTAAAACATTTTTTTTTTTCCCAAAGTAACTAAAAAAATATTTTTTTTTCCAAAGTAACTAAAAAAATATTTTTTTTTCCAAAGTAACTAAAAAAATATTTTTTTTTCCAAAGTAACTAAAAAAATATTTTTTTTTCCAAAGTAACTAAAAAAATATTTTTTTTTCCAAAGTAACTAAAAAAATATTTTTTTTTCCAAAGTAACTAAAAAAATATTTTTTTTTCCAAAGTAACTAAAAAAATATTTTTTTTTCCAAAGTAACTAAAAAAATATTTTTTTTTCCAAAGTAACTAAAAAAATATTTTTTTTCCCAAAGTAACTAAAAAAATATTTTTTTTTCCAAAGTAACTAAAAAAATTTTTTTTTCCAAAGTAACTAAAAAAGTAAATTTTTTTCCAAAGTAACTAAAAAAATATTTTTTTTTCCAAAGTAACTAAAAAAATATTTTTTTTTCCAAAGTAACTAAAAAAATATTTTTTTTTCCAAAGTAACTAAAAAAATATTTTTTTTTCCAAAGTAACTAAAAAAATATTTTTTTTTCCAAAGTAACTAAAAAAATTTTTTTTTTCCAAAGTAACTAAAAAAATATTTTTTTTTCCAAAGTAACTAAAAAAATTTTTTTTTTTCCAAAGTAACTAAAAAAATATTTTGTTTTCCAAAGTAACTAAAAAAATATTTTTTTTTCAAAGTAACTAAAAAAATATTTTTTTTTCCAAAGTAACTAAAAAAATATTTTTTTTTCCAAAGTAACTAAAAAAGTAAATTTTTTTCCAAAGTAACTAAAAAAGTAAATTTTTTTCCAAAGTAACTAAAAAAAATTTTTTTTTTCCAAAGTAACTAAAAAAATATTTTTTTTTCCAAAGTAACTAAAAAAGTAAATTTTTTTCCAAAGTAACTAAAAAAATATTTTTTTTCCCAAAGTAACTAAAAAAATATTTTTTTTTCCAAAGTAACTAAAAAAATATTTTTTTTCCAAAGTAACTAAAAAAATATTTTTTTTTCCAAAGTAACTAAAAAAATATTTTTTTTCCAAAGTAACTAAAAAAATATTTTTTTTTCCAAAGTAACTAAAAAAATATTTTTTTTTCCAAAGTAACTAAAAAAATATTTTTTTTTCCAAAGTAACTAAAAAAATATTTTTTTTTCCAAAGTAACTAAAAAAATATTTTTTTTTCCAAAGTAACTAAAAAAATATTTTTTTTTCCAAAGTAACTAAAAAAATATTTTTTTTTCCAAAGTAACTAAAAAAATTTTTTTTTCCAAAGTAACTAAAAATGTAAATTTTTTTCCAAAGTAACTAAAAAAATATTTTTTTTTCCAAAGTAACTAAAAAAATATTTTTTTTTCCAAAGTAACTAAAAAAATATTTTTTTTTCCAAAGTAACTAAAAAAATATTTTTTTTTCCAAAGTAACTAAAAAAATATTTTTTTTTCCAAAGTAACTAAAAAAATATTTTTTTTTCCAAAGTAACTAAAAAAATATTTTTTTTTCCAAAGTAACTAAAAAAATATTTTTTTTTCCAAAGTAACTAAAAAAATATTTTTTTTTCCAAAGTAACTAAAAAAATATTTTTTTTTCCAAAGTAACTAAAAAAATATTTTTTTTTCCAAAGTAACTAAAAAAATATTTTTTTTTTCCAAAGTAACTAAAAAAATATTTTTTTTTCCAAAGTAACTAAAAAAATATTTTTTTTTCCAAAGTAACTAAAAAAATATTTTTTTTTCCAAAGTAACTAAAAAAATATTTTTTTTTCCAAAGTAACTAAAAAAAAATTTTTTTTTCCAAAGTAACTAAAAAAAATTTTTTTTTTCCAAAGTAACTAAAAAATTTTTTTTTTTCCCAAAGTAACTAAAAAAATATTTTTTTTTCCAAAGTAACTAAAAAAATATTTTTTTTTCCAAAGTAACTAAAAAAATATTTTTTTTTCCAAAGTAACTAAAAAAATATTTTTTTTTCCAAAGTAACTAAAAAAATATTTTTTTTTCCAAAGTAACTAAAAAAGTAAATTTTTTTCCAAAGTAACTAAAAAAATATTTTTTTTTCCAAAGTAACAAAAAAAATATTTTTTTTTCCAAAGTAACTAAAAAAATATTTTTTTTTCCAAAGTAACTAAAAAAATATTTTTTTTTCCAAAGTAACTAAAAAAATATTTTTTTTTCCAAAGTAACTAAAAAAATATTTTTTTTTCCAAAGTAACTAAAAAAATATTTTTTTTTCCAAAGTAACTAAAAAAATATTTTTTTTTCCAAAGTAACTAAAAAAGTAAATTTTTTTCCCAAAGTAACTAAAAAAATTTTTTTTTTTCCAAAGTAACTAAAAAAATATTTTGTTTTCCAAAGTAACTAAAAAAATATTTTTTTTTCAAAGTAACTAAAAAAATATTTTTTTTTCCAAAGTAACTAAAAAAATATTTTTTTTTCCAAAGTAACTAAAAAAGTAAATTTTTTTCCAAAGTAACTAAAAAAGTAAATTTTTTTCCAAAGTAACTAAAAAAATATTTTTTTTTCCAAAGTAACTAAAAAAATATTTTTTTTTCCAAAGTAACTAAAAAAGTAAATTTTTTTCCAAAGTAACTAAAAAAATATTTTTTTTCCCAAAGTAACTAAAAAAATATTTTTTTTTCCAAAGTAACTAAAAAAATATTTTTTTTTCCAAAGTAACTAAAAAAATATTTTTTTTTCCAAAGTAACTAAAAAAATATTTTTTTTTCCAAAGTAACTAAAAAAATATTTTTTTTTCCAAAGTAACTAAAAAAATATTTTTTTTTCCAAAGTAACTAAAAAAATATTTTTTTTTCCAAAGTAACTAAAAAAATATTTTTTTTTCCAAAGTAACTAAAAAAATATTTTTTTTTCCAAAGTAACTAAAAAAATATTTTTTTTTCCAAAGTAACTAAAAAAATATTTTTTTTTCCAAAGTAACTAAAAAAAAATTTTTTTCCAAAGTAACTAAAAAAGTAAATTTTTTTCCAAAGTAACTAAAAAAATATTTTTTTTTCCAAAGTAACTAAAAAAATATTTTTTTTTCCAAAGTAACTAAAAAAATATTTTTTTTTCCAAAGTAACTAAAAAAATATTTTTTTTTCCAAAGTAACTAAAAAAATATTTTTTTTTCCAAAGTAACTAAAAAAATATTTTTTTTTCCAAAGTAACTAAAAAAATATTTTTTTTTCCAAAGTAACTAAAAAAATATTTTTTTTTCCAAAGTAACTAAAAAAATATTTTTTTTTCCAAAGTAACTAAAAAAATATTTTTTTTTCCAAAGTAACTAAAAAAATATTTTTTTTTTCCAAAGTAACTAAAAAAATATTTTTTTTTCCAAAGTAACTAAAAAAATATTTTTTTTTCCAAAGTAACTAAAAAAATATTTTTTTTTCCAAAGTAACTAAAAAAATATTTTTTTTTCCAAAGTAACTAAAAAAAAATTTTTTTTTCCAAAGTAACTAAAAAAAATTTTTTTTTTCCAAAGTAACTAAAAAATATTTTTTTTTCCCAAAGTAACTAAAAAAATATTTTTTTTTCCAAAGTAACTAAAAAAATATTTTTTTTTCCAAAGTAACTAAAAAAATATTTTTTTTTCCAAAGTAACTAAAAAAATATTTTTTTTTCCAAAGTAACTAAAAAAATATTTTTTTTTCCAAAGTAACTAAAAAAATATTTTTTTTTCCAAAGTAACTAAAAAAATATTTTTTTTTCCAAAGTAACTAAAAAAATATTTTTTTTTCCAAAGTAACTAAAAAAAATTTTTTTTTTCCAAAGTAACTAAAAAAAAATTTTTTTTTCCAAAGTAACTAAAAAATTTTTTTTTTTCCCAAAGTAACTAAAAAAATATTTTTTTTTCCAAAGTAACTAAAAAAATATTTTTTTTTCCAAAGTAACTAAAAAAATATTTTTTTTTCCAAAGTAACTAAAAAAATATTTTTTTTTCCAAAGTAACTAAAAAAATATTTTTTTTTCCAAAGTAACTAAAAAAGTAAATTTTTTTCCAAAGTAACTAAAAAAATATTTTTTTTTCCAAAGTAACTAAAAAAATATTTTTTTTTCCAAAGTAACTAAAAAAATATTTTTTTTTCCAAAGTAACTAAAAAAATATTTTTTTTTCCAAAGTAACTAAAAAAATATTTTTTTTTCCAAAGTAACTAAAAAAATATTTTTTTTTCCAAAGTAACTAAAAAAATATTTTTTTTTCCAAAGTAACTAAAAAAATATTTTTTTTTCCAAAGTAACTAAAAAAGTAAATTTTTTTCCCAAAGTAACTAAAAAAATATTTTTTTTTCCAAAGTAACTAAAAAAATATATTTTTTTCCAAAGTAACTAAAAAAATATTTTTTTTTCCAAAGTAACTAAAAAATATTTTTTTTTCCAAAGTAACTAAAAAAATATTTTTTTTTCCAAAGTAACTAAAAAATATTTTTTTTTCCAAAGTAACTAAAAAAATATTTTTTTTTCCAAAGTAACTAAAAAAATATTTTTTTTCCAAAGTAACTAAAAAAGTAAATTTTTTTCCAAAGTAACTAAAAAAATATTTTTTTTTCCAAAGTAACTAAAAAAATATTTTTTTTTCCAAAGTAACTAAAAAAATATTTTTTTTTCCAAAGTAACTAAAAAAATATTTTTTTTTCCAAAGTAACTAAAAAAGTAAATTTTTTTCCAAAGTAACTAAAAAAATATTTTTTTTTCCAAAGTAACTAAAAAAATATTTTTTTTCCCAAAGTAACTAAAAAAGTAAAAAAATTTCCAAAGGAACTAAAAAAATATTTTTTTTCCAAAGTAACTAAAAAAATATTTTTTTTTCCAAAGTAACTAAAAAAATATTTTTTTTTCCAAAGTAACTAAAAAAATATTTTTTTTTCCAAAGTAACTAAAAAAATATTTTTTTTCCAAAGTAACTAAAAAAAATTTTTTTTTTCCAAAGTAACTAAAAAATTTTTTTTTTTCCAAAGTAACTAAAAAAATATTTTTTTTTCCAAAGTAACTAAAAAAATATTTTTTTTTCCAAAGTAACTAAAAAAATATTTTTTTTTCCAAAGTAACTAAAAAAATATTTTTTTTTCCAAAGTAACTAAAAAAATATTTTTTTTTCCAAAGTAACTAAAAAAATATTTTTTTTTCCAAAGTAACTAAAAAAGTAAATTTTTTTCCAAAGTAACTAAAAAAAAAATTTTTTTTCCAAAGTAACTAAAAAAATATTTTTTTTTCCAAAGTAACTAAAAAAATATTTTTTTTCCAAAGTAACTAAAAAAATATTTTTTTTTCCAAAGTAACTAAAAAAATATTTTTTTTTCCAAAGTAACTAAAAAAATATATTTTTTTCCAAAGTAACTAAAAAAATATATTTTTTTCCAAAGTAACTAAAAAAATTTTTTTTTTCCAAAGTAACTAAAAAAATATTTTTTTTTCCAAAGTAACTAAAAAAATATTTTTTTTTCCAAAGTAACTAAAAAAATATTTTTTTTTCCAAAGTAACTAAAAAAATATTTTTTTTTCCAAAGTAACTAAAAAAATATTTTTTTTTCCAAAGTAACTAAAAAAATATTTTTTTTTCCAAAGTAACTAAAAAAATATTTTTTTTTCCAAAGTAACTAAAAAAATTTTTTTTTTTCCAAAGTAACTAAAAAAATATTTTTTTTCCCAAAGTAACTAAAAAAATATTTTTTTTTCCAAAGTAACTAAAAAAATATTTTTTTTTCCAAAGTAACTAAAAAAGTAAATTTTTTTCCAAAGTAACTAAAAAAATATTTTTTTTTCCAAAGTAACTAAAAAAATATTTTTTTTTCCAAAGTAACTAAAAAAGTAAATTTTTTTCCAAAGTAACTAAAAAAATATTTTTTTCCAAAGTAACTAAAAAAATATTTTTTTTTCCAAAGTAACTAAAAAAATATTTTTTTTTCCAAAGTAAAAAAATATTTTTTTTTCCAAAGTAACTAAAAAAGTAAAATTTTTTCCAAAGTAACTAAAAAAATATTTTTTTTTCCAAAGTAACTAAAAAAATATTTTTTTTTCCAAAGTAACTAAAAAAATATTTTTTTTTCCAAAGTAACTAAAAAAATATTTTTTTTTCCAAAGTAACTAAAAAAGTAAATTTTTTTCCAAAGTAACTAAAAAAAAAATTTTTTTTCCAAAGTAACTAAAAAAATATTTTTTTTTCCAAAGTAACTAAAAAAATATTTTTTTTCCAAAGTAACTAAAAAAATATTTTTTTTTCCAAAGTAACTAAAAAAATATTTTTTTTTCCAAAGTAACTAAAAAAATATATTTTTTTCCAAAGTAACTAAAAAAATATATTTTTTTCCAAAGTAACTAAAAAAATTTTTTTTTTTCCAAAGTAACTAAAAAAATATTTTTTTTTCCAAAGTAACTAAAAAAATATTTTTTTTTCCAAAGTAACTAAAAAAATATTTTTTTTTCCAAAGTAACTAAAAAAATATTTTTTTTTCCAAAGTAACTAAAAAAATATTTTTTTTTCCAAAGTAACTAAAAAAATATTTTTTTTTCCAAAGTAACTAAAAAAATATTTTTTTTTCCAAAGTAACTAAAAAAATTTTTTTTTTTCCAAAGTAACTAAAAAAATATTTTTTTTCCCAAAGTAACTAAAAAAATATTTTTTTTTCCAAAGTAACTAAAAAAATATTTTTTTTTCCAAAGTAACTAAAAAAGTAAATTTTTTTCCAAAGTAACTAAAAAAATATTTTTTTTTCCAAAGTAACTAAAAAAATATTTTTTTTTCCAAAGTAACTAAAAAAGTAAATTTTTTTCCAAAGTAACTAAAAAAATATTTTTTTCCAAAGTAACTAAAAAAATATTTTTTTTTCCAAAGTAACTAAAAAAATATTTTTTTTTCCAAAGTAAAAAAATATTTTTTTTTCCAAAGTAACTAAAAAAGTAAAATTTTTTCCAAAGTAACTAAAAAAATATTTTTTTTTCCAAACTAAAAAAATATTTTTTTTTCCAAAGTAACTAAAAAAATATTTTTTTTTCCAAAGTAACTAAAAAAATATTTTTTTTTCCAAAGTAACTAAAAAAATATTTTTTTTTCCAAAGTAACTAAAAAAATATATTTTTTTCCAAAGTAACTAAAAAAATATTTTTTTTTCCAAAGTAACTAAAAAAATATATTTTTTTCCAAAGTAACTAAAAAAATATTTTTTTT
>NW_027634881.1:0-30654 GCF_949748355.1 Melanostigma gelatinosum | reverse complement strand
TAAAAAAATATTTTTTTTTCCAAAGTAACTAAAAAAATATTTTTTTTTTCCAAAGTAACTAAAAAAATATTTTTTTTTCCAAAGTAACTAAAAAAATATTTTTTTTCCAAAGTAACTAAAAAAATATTTTTTTTTCCAAAGTAACTAAAAAAATATTTTTTTTCCAAAGTAACTAAAAAAATATTTTTTTTTCCAAAGTAACTAAAAAAATATTTTTTTTTCCAAAGTAACTAAAAAAATATTTTTTTTTCCAAAGTAACTAAAAAAATATTTTTTTTCCAAAGTAACTAAAAAAATATTTTTTTTCCAAAGTAACTAAAAAAATATTTTTTTTTCCAAAGTAACTAAAAAAATATTTTTTTTTCCAAAGTAACTAAAAAAATATTTTTTTTTCCAAAGTAACTAAAAAAATATTTTTTTTTCCAAAGTAACTAAAAAAATATTTTTTTTCCAAAGTAACTAAAAAAATATTTTTTTTTCCAAAGTAACTAAAAAAATATTTTTTTTTCCAAAGTAACTAAAAAATATTTTTTTTTCCAAAGTAACTAAAAAAATATTTTTTTTTCCAAAGTAACTAAAAAAATATTTTTTTTTCCAAAGTAACTAAAAAAATATTTTTTTTTCCAAAGTAACTAAAAAAATATTTTTTTTCCAAAGAAACTAAAAAAATATTTTTTTTCCAAAGTAACTAAAAAAATATTTTTTTTTCCAAAGTAACTAAAAAAATATTTTTTTTCCAAAGTAACTAAAAAAATATTTTTTTTTCCAAAGTAACTAAAAAAATATTTTTTTTCCAAAGTAACTAAAAAAATATTTTTTTTTCCAAAGAAACTAAAAAAATATTTTTTTTTCCAAAGTAACTAAAAAAATATTTTTTTTTCCAAAGTAACTAAAAAATATTTTTTTTTTCCAAAGTAACTAAAAAAATATTTTTTTTTCCAAAGTAACTAAAAAAATATTTTTTTTCCAAAGTAACTAAAAAAATATTTTTTTTTCCAAAGTAACTAAAAAAATATTTTTTTTTCCAAAGTAACTAAAAAAATATTTTTTTTCCAAAGAAACTAAAAAAATATTTTTTTTTCCAAAGTAACTAAAATTTTTTTTTTCCAAAGTAACTAAAAAATATTTTTTTTTCCAAAGAAACTAAAAAAATATTTTTTTTTCCAAAGTAACTAAAAAAAATTTTTTTTTCCAAAGTAACTAAAAAAATATTTTTTTTTCCCAAAGTAACTAAAAAAATATTTTTTTTCCAAAGTAACTAAAAAATTTTTTTTTTCCAAAGTAACTAAAAAAATATTTTTTTTTCCAAAGTAACTAAAAAAATATTTTTTTTCCAAAGTAACTAAAAAAATATTTTTTTTTCCAAAGTAACTAAAAAAATATTTTTTTTTCCAAAGTAACTAAAAAAATATTTTTTTTTCCAAAGTAACTAAAAAAATATTTTTTTTCCAAAGTAACTAAAAAAATATTTTTTTTCCAAAGTAACTAAAAAAATATTTTTTTTCCAAAGTAACTAAAAAAATATTTTTTTTTCCAAAGTAACTAAAAAAATATTTTTTTTTCCAAAGAAACTAAAAAAATATTTTTTTTTCCAAAGTAAGTAAAAAAATATTTTTTTTTCCAAAGAAACTAAAAAAATATTTTTTTTCCAAAGTAACTAAAAATTTTTTTTTTTCCAAAGAAACTAAAAAAATATTTTTTTTTCCAAAGTAACTAAAAAAATATTTTTTTTCCAAAGTAACTAAAAAATTTTTTTTTTTCCAAAGAAACTAAAAAAATATTTTTTTTTCCAAAGTAACTAAAAAAATATTTTTTTTTCCAAAGTAACTAAAAAAATATTTTTTTTTCCAAAGTAACTAAAAAAATATTTTTTTTTCCAAAGAAACTAAAAAAATATTTTTTTTTCCAAAGTAACTAAAAAATTTTTTTTTTCCAAAGAAACTAAAAAAAAAATTTTTTTTCCAAAGTAACTAAAAAAAATTTTTTTTTCCAAAGTAACTAAAAAAATATTTTTTTTCCAAAGAAACTAAAAAATATTTTTTTTTCCAAAGTAACTAAAAAAAATATTTTTTTTCCAAAGTAACTAAAAAAATTTTTTTTTTCCCAAAGTAACTAAAAAAATATTTTTTTTTCCAAAGTAACTAAAAAATATTTTTTTTTCCAAAGTAACTAAAAAAATATTTTTTTTCCAAAGTAACTAAAAAAATATATTTTTTTCCAAAGTAACTAAAAAAATATATTTTTTTCCAAAGTAACTAAAAAAATATTTTTTTTTCCAAAGTAACTAAAAAAATATTTTTTTTTCCAAAGTAACTAAAAAAATATTTTTTTTTCCAAAGTAACTAAAAAAATATTTTTTTTTCCAAAGTAACTAAAAAAATATTTTTTTTTCCAAAGTAACTAAAAAAATATTTTTTTTCCCAAAGTAACTAAAAAAATATTTTTTTTCCAAAGAAACTAAAAAATATTTTTTTTTCCAAAGTAACTAAAAAAATATTTTTTTTTCCAAAGTAACTAAAAAAATATTTTTTTTTCCAAAGTAACTAAAAAAACATTTTTTTTTCCAAAGTAACTAAAAAAATATTTTTTTTCCAAAGTAACTAAAAAAATATTTTTTTTCCAAAGTAACTAAAAAAATATTTTTTTTTCCAAAGTAACTAAAAAAAATTTTTTTTTTCCAAAGTAACTAAAAAAATATTTTTTTTTCCAAAGTAACTAAAAAATTTTTTTTTTTCCAAAGTAACTAAAAAAATATTTTTTTTCCAAAGTAACTAAAAAAATATTTTTTTTCCAAAGTAACTAAAAAAATATTTTTTTTTCCAAAGTAACTAAAAAAATATTTTTTTTTCCAAAGTAACTAAAAAAATATTTTTTTTTCCAAAGTAACTAAAAAAATATTTTTTTTTCCAAAGTAACTAAAAAAATATTTTTTTTTCCAAAGTAACTAAAAAAATATTTTTTTTTCCAAAGTAACTAAAAAAATATTTTTTTTTCCAAAGTAACTAAAAAAATATTTTTTTTCCAAAGTAACTAAAAAATATTTTTTTTCCAAAGTAACTAAAAAAATATTTTTTTTTCCAAAGTAACTAAAAAATATTTTTTTTTCCAAAGTAACTAAAAAAAAAAATTTTTTCCAAAGAAACTAAAAATTTTTTTTTTTTTTCCAAAGTAACTAAAAAAATATTTTTTTTTCCAAAGTAACTAAAAAAATATTTTTTTTTCCAAAGTAACTAAAAAAAATTTTTTTTTTCCAAAGTAACTAAAAAATATTTTTTTTTTCCAAAGTAACTAAAAAAATATTTTTTTTTCCAAAGTAACTAAAAAAATATTTTTTTTTCCAAAGTAACTAAAAAAATATTTTTTTTCCAAAGTAACTAAAAAAATATTTTTTTTTCCAAAGTAACTAAAAAAATATTTTTTTTTCCAAAGTAACTAAAAAAATATTTTTTTTTCCAAAGTAACTAAAAAAATATTTTTTTTTCCAAAGTAACTAAAAAAATATTTTTTTTTCCAAAGTAACTAAAAAAATATTTTTTTTTCCAAAGTAACTAAAAAAATATTTTTTTTTCCAAAGTAACTAAAAAAATATTTTTTTTTCCAAAGTAACTAAAAAAATATTTTTTTTTCCAAAGTAACTAAAAAAATATTTTTTTTTCCAAAGTAACTAAAAAAATATTTTTTTTTCCAAAGTAACTAAAAAAATATTTTTTTTTCCAAAGTAACTAAAAAAATATTTTTTTTTCCAAAGTAACTAAAAAAATATTTTTTGTTCCAAAGTAACTAAAAAAATATTTTTTTTTCCAAAGTAACTAAAAAAATATTTTTTTTTCCAAAGTAACTAAAAAAATATTTTTTTTCCAAAGTAACTAAAAAAATATATTTTTTTTCCAAAGTAACTAAAAAAATATTTTTTTTTCCAAAGTAACTAAAAAAATATTTTTTTTTCCAAAGAAACTAAAAAAATATTTTTTTTTCCAAAGTAACTAAAAATTTTTTTTTTTTTTCCAAAGTAACTAAAAAAATATTTTTTTTTCCAAAGTAACTAAAAAATTTTTTTTTTTCCAAAGAAACTAAAAAAATATTTTTTTTTTCCAAAGTAACTAAAAAAAAAATTTTTTTTCCAAAGAAACTAAAAAAATATTTTTTTTTCCAAAGTAACTAAAAAAATATTTTTTTTTCCAAAGTAACTAAAAAAATATTTTTTTTTCCAAAGTAACTAAAAAAATATTTTTTTTTCCAAAGTAACTAAAAAAATTTTTTTTTTCCAAAGTAACTTAAAAAAAAATTTTTTTTCCAAAGTAACTAAAAAAAATTTTTTTTTCCAAAGTAACTAAAAAAATTTTTTTTTTCCAAAGTAACTAAAAAAATATATTTTTTTCCAAAGTAACTAAAAAAATATTTTTTTTTCCAAAGTAACTAAAAAAATATTTTTTTTTCCAAAGTAACTAAAAAATTTTTTTTTTTTCCAAAGTAACTAAAAAAATATTTTTTTTCCAAAGTAACTAAAAAAATATTTTTTTTTCCAAAGTAACTAAAAAAATATTTTTTTTTCCAAAGTAACTAAAAAAATATTTTTTTTTCCAAAGTAACTAAAAAAATATTTTTTTTTCCAAAGAAACTAAAAAAATATTTTTTTTCCCAAAGTAACTAAAAAAAATTTTTTTTTCCAAAGTAACTAAAAAAAATTTTTTTTTTCCAAAGTAACTAAAAAAATATTTTTTTTTCCAAAGTAACTAAAAAAATATTTTTTTTCCAAAGTAACTAAAAAAATATTTTTTTTTCCAAAGTAACTAAAAAAATATTTTTTTTTCCAAAGTAACTAAAAAAATATTTTTTTTTCCAAAGTAACTAAAAAAATATTTTTTTTTCCAAAGAAACTAAAAAAATATTTTTTTTTCCAAAGTAACTAAAACATTTTTTTTTTCCAAAGTAACTAAAAAAATATTTTTTTTTCCAAAGTAACTAAAAAATTTTTTTTTTTCCAAAGAAACTAAAAAAAAAATTTTTTTTCCAAAGTAACTAAAAAAATATTTTTTTTTCCAAAGTAACTAAAAAAATATTTTTTTTTCCAAAGTAACTAAAAAAATATTTTTTTTCCAAAGTAACTAAAAAAATATTTTTTTTCCCAAAGTAACTAAAAAAATATTTTTTTTTCCAAAGTAACTAAAAAAATATTTTTTTTTTCCAAAGTAACTAAAAAAATATTTTTTTTTCCAAAGTAACTAAAAAAATATTTTTTTTTTCCAAAGTAACTAAAAAAATATTTTTTTTTCCAAAGAAACTAAAAAAATATTTTTTTTCCAAAGTAACTAAAAACATTTTTTTTTTCCAAAGTAACTAAAAAAATATATTTTTTCCAAAGTAACTAAAAAAAAATTTTTTTTTCCAAAGAAACTAAAAAAATATTTTTTTTTCCAAAGTAACTAAAAAATTTTTTTTTTTTCCAAAGAAACTAAAAAAATATTTTTTTTTCCAAAGTAACTAAAAAAAAAAAATTTTTCCCAAAGTAACTAAAAAAATATTTTTTTTTCCAAAGTAACTAAAAAAAATTATTTTTTTCCAAAGTAACTAAAAAAAATGTTTTTTTCCAAAGTAACTAAAAAAATATTTTTTTTTCCAAAGTAACTAAAAAAGTAACTTTTTTCCAAAGTAACTAAAAAAATATTTTTTTTTCCAAAGAAACTAAAAAAAATATTTTTTTTTCCAAAGTAACTAAAAAATTTTTTTTTTTTCCAAAGTAACTAAAAAAATATTTGTTTTCCCAAAGTAACTAAAAAAATATTTTTTTTTCCAAAGAAACTAAAAAAATATTTTTTTTTCCAAAGTAACTAAAAAAATATTTTTTTTCCAAAGTAACTAAAAAAATATTTTTTTTTCCAAAGTAACTAAAAAAATATTTTTTTTTCCAAAGTAACTAAAAAAATATTTTTTTTCCAAAGTAACTAAAAAAATATTTTTTTTCCAAAGTAACTAAAAAAATATTTTTTTTTCCAAAGTAACTAAAAAAATATTTTTTTTCCCAAAATAACTAAAAAAATATTTTTTTTCCAAAGTAACTAAAAAAATATTTTTTTTCCAAAGTAACTAAAAAAATATTTTTTTTTCCAAAGTAACTAAAAAAATATTTTTTTTTCCAAAGTAACTAAAAAAATATTTTTTTTTCCAAAGTAACTAAAAAAATATTTTTTTTTCCAAAGAAACTAAAAAAAAAATTTTTTTTCCAAAGTAACTAAAAAAATTTTTTTTTTTCCAAAGTAACTAAAAAAATATTTTTTTTTCCAAAGTAACTAAAAAAAATTTTTTTTTTCCAAAGAAACTAAAAAAATATTTTTTTTTCCAAAGTAACTAAAAAAAAATTTTTTTTTCCAAAGAAACTAAAAAAATATTTTTTTTTCCAAAGTAACTAAAAAAAATATTTTTTTTCCAAAGAAACTAAAAAAATATTTTTTTTTCCAAAGTAACTAAAAAAATTATTTTTTTTCCAAAGTAACTAAAAAAAATTTTTTTTTTCCAAAGAAACTAAAAAAATATTTTTTTTTCCAAAGTAACTAAAAAAATATATTTTTTTCCAAAGTAACTAAAAAAATATTTTTTTTTCCAAAGAAACTAAAAAAATATTTTTTTTTCCAAAGAAACTAAAAAAATATTTTTTTTTCCAAAGTAACTAAAAAAATATTTTTTTTTCCAAAGTAACTAAAAAAATATTTTTTTTTCCAAAGTAACTAAAAAAATATTTTTTTTTCCAAAATAACTAAAAAATATTTTTTTTTCCAAAGTAACTAAAAAAATATTTTTTTTCCAAAGTAACTAAAAAAATATTTTTTTTCCAAAGTAACTAAAAAAATATTTTTTTTTCCAAAGTAACTAAAAAAATATTTTTTTTTCCAAAGTAACTAAAAAAATATTTTTTTTTCCAAAGAAACTAAAAAAATATTTTTTTTTCCAAAGTAACTAAAAAAATATTTTTTTTCCAAAGTAACTAAAAAAATATTTTTTTTCCCAAAATAACTAAAAAAATATTTTTTTTCCAAAGTAACTAAAAAAATATTTTTTTTCCAAAGTAACTAAAAAAATATTTTTTTTTCCAAAGTAACTAAAAAAATATTTTTTTTTCCAAAGTAACTAAAAAAATATTTTTTTTTCCAAAGTAACTAAAAAAATATTTTTTTTTCCAAAGAAACTAAAAAAATATTTTTTTTTCCAAAGTAACTAAAAAAATATTTTTTTTCCCAAAGAAACTAAAAAAATATTTTTTTTTCCAAAGTAACTAAAAAAATATTTTTTTTTCCAAAGAAACTAAAAAAATATTTTTTTTTCCAAAGTAACTAAAAAAAATTTTTTTTTCCAAAGTAACTAAAAAAATATTTTTTTTTCCAAAGTAACTAAAAAAATATTTTTTTTTCCAAAGAAACTAAAAAAATATTTTTTTTTCCAAAGTAACTAAAAAAAAAAAAAAATTTCCAAAGAAACTAAAAAAATATTTTTTTTTCCAAAGTAACTAAAAAAATATTTTTTTTTCCAAAGTAACTAAAAAAATATTTTTTTTTCCAAAGTAACTAAAAAAATATTTTTTTTCCCAAAGTAACTAAAAAAATATTTTTTTTCCCAAAGTAACTAAAAAAATATTTTTTTTCCCAAAGAAACTAAAAAAATATTTTTTTTTCCAAAGTAACTAAAAAAAAAAAATTTTTTCCAAAGAAACTAAAAAAATATTTTTTTTTCCAAAGTAACTAAAAAAAATTTTTTTTTCCAAAGTAACTAAAAAAATATTTTTTTTTCCAAAGTAACTAAAAAAATATATTTTTTTTCCAAAGAAACTAAAAAAATATATTTTTTTCCAAAGTAACTAAAAAAAAAAAAAATTTTCCAAAGAAACTAAAAATATATATTTTTTTCCAAAGTAACTAAAAAAATATTTTTTTTCCCAAAGAAACTAAAAAAATATTTTTTTTTCCAAAGTAACTAAAAAAATATTTTTTTTTCCAAAGTAACTAAAAAAATATTTTTTTTTCCAAAGTAACTAAAAAAATATTTTTTTTTCCAAACTAACTAAAAAAATATTTTTTTTTCCAAAGAAACTAAAAAAATATTTTTTTTTCCAAAGAAACTAAAAAAATATTTTTTTTTCCAAAGAAACTAAAAAAATATTTTTTTTCCCAAAGTAACTAAAAAAATATTTTTTTTTCCAAAGTAACTAAAAAAATATTTTTTTTTCCAAAGTAACTAAAAAAATATTTTTTTTTCCAAAGTAACTAAAAAAATATTTTTTTTTCCAAAGTAACTAAAAAAATTTTTTTTTTCCAAAGTAACTAAAAAAATATTTTTTTTTCCAAAGTAACTAAAAAAATATTTTTTTTTCCAAAGAAACTAAAAAAATATTTTTTTTTCCAAAGTAACTAAAAAAAAAAAAAAATTTCCAAGGAAACTAAAAAAATATTTTTTTTTCCAAAGTAACTAAAAAAATATTTTTTTTCCCAAAGTAACTAAAAAAATATTTTTTTCCCAAAGAAACTAAAAAAATATTTTTTTTTCCAAAGTAACTAAAAAAATATTTTTTTTTCCAAAGTAACTAAAAAAATTTTTTTTTTCCAAAGTAACTAAAAAAATATTTTTTTTTCCAAAGTAACTAAAAAAATATTTTTTTTTCCAAAGAAACTAAAAAAATATTTTTTTTTCCAAAGTAACTAAAAAAAAAAAAAAATTTCCAAGGAAACTAAAAAAATATTTTTTTTTCCAAAGTAACTAAAAAAATATTTTTTTTCCCAAAGTAACTAAAAAAATATTTTTTTCCCAAAGAAACTAAAAAAATATTTTTTTTTCCAAAGTAACTAAAAAAATATTTTTTTTTCCAAAGTAACTAAAAAAATATTTTTTTTTCCAAAGTAACTAAAAAAATATTTTTTTTTCCAAAGTAACTAAAAAAATATTTTTTTTTCCAAAGTAACTAAAAAAATATTTTTTTTTCCAAAGTAACTAAAAAAATATTTTTTTTTCCAAAGTAACTAAAAAAATATTTTTTTTCCCAAAGTAACTAAAAAAATATTTTTTTTCCCAAAGTAACTAAAAAAATATTTTTTTTTCCAAAGAAACTAAAAAAATATTTTTTTTTCCAAAGTAACTAAAAAAATATTTTTTTTCCCAAAGTAACTAAAAAAATATTTTTTTTCCCAAAGTAACTAAAAAAATATTTTTTTTCCCAAAGAAACTAAAAAAATATTTTTTTTTCCAAAGTAACTAAAAAATTTTTTTTTTCCAAAGTAACTAAAAAAATATTTTTTTTTCCAAAGTAACTAAAAAAATATTTTTTTTTCCAAAGTAACTAAAAAAATATATTTTTTTTCCAAAGTAACTAAAAAAATATTTTTTTTTCCAAAGTAACTAAAAAAATATTTTTTTTTCCAAAGTAACTAAAAAAATATTTTTTTTTCCAAAGTAACTAAAAAAATATTTTTTTTTCCAAAGTAACTAAAAAAATATTTTTTTTTCCAAAGTAACTAAAAAAATATTTTTTTTTCCAAAGTAACTAAAAAAATATTTTTTTTTCCAAAGAAACTAAAAAAATATTTTTTTTTCCAAAGTAACTAAAAAAATATTTTTTTTTCCAAAGTAAATAAAAAAATATTTTTTTTTCCAAAGTAACTAAAAAAATATTTTTTTTTCCAAAGTAACTAAAAAAATATTTTTTTTTCCAAAGTAACTAAAAAAATATTTTTTTTTCCAAAGTAACTAAAAAAATATTTTTTTTTCCAAAGTAACTAAAAAAATAATTTTTTTTCCAAAGTAACTAAAAAAATATTTTTTTTTCCAAAGTAACTAAAAAAATAAATTTTTTTCCAAAGTAACTAAAAAAATATTTTTTTTTCCAAAGTAACTAAAAAAATATTTTTTTTTCCAAAGTAACTAAAAAAATATTTTTTTTCCCAAAGTAACTAAAAAAATATTTTTTTTTCCAAAGAAACTAAAAAAAAATTTTTTTTTCCAAAGTAACTAAAAAAATATTTTTTTTTCCAAAGTAACTAAAAAAATATTTTTTTTTCCAAGGTAACTAAAAAAATATTTTTTTTTCCAAAGTAACTAAAAAAATATTTTTTTTTCCAAAGTAACTAAAAAAATATTTTTTTTTCCAAAGTAACTAAAAAAATATTTTTTTTTCCAAAGAAACTAAAAAAATATTTTTTTTTCCAAAGTAACTAAAAAATTTTTTTTTTTCCAAAGTAACTAAAAAAATTTTTTTTTTCCAAAGTAACTAAAAAAATATTTTTTTTTCCAAAGAAACTAAAAAAATATTTTTTTTTCCAAAGTAACTAAAAAAAAAAAAAAATTTCCAAAGAAACTAAAAAAATATTTTTTTTCCAAAGTAACTAAAAAAATATTTTTTTTCCCAAAGTAACTAAAAAAATATTTTTTTTTCCAAAGTAACTAAAAAAATATTTTTTTTCCCAAAGAAACTAAAAAAATATTTTTTTTTCCAAAGTAACTAAAAAAAATTTTTTTTCCAAAGTAACTAAAAAAATATTTTTTTTTCCAAAGTAACTAAAAAAATATTTTTTTTTCCAAAGTAACTAAAAAAATATTTTTTTTTCCAAAGTAACTAAAAAAATATTTTTTTTTCCAAAGTAACTAAAAAAATATTTTTTTTTCCAAAGTAACTAAAAAAATATTTTTTTTTCCAAAGTAACTAAAAAAATATTTTTTTTTCCAAAGTAACTAAAAAAATATTTTTTTTTCCAAAGTAACTAAAAAAATATTTTTTTTTCCAAAGTAACTAAAAAAATATTTTTTTTTCCAAAGTAACTAAAAAAATATTTTTTTTTCCAAAGAAACTAAAAAAATATTTTTTTTCCAAAGTAACTAAAAAAATATTTTTTTTTCCAAAGTAACTAAAAAAATATTTTTTTTTCCAAAGTAACTAAAAAAATATTTTTTTTTCCAAAGTAACTAAAAAAATATTTTTTTTTCCAAAGTAACTAAAAAAATATTTTTTTTTCCAAAGTAACTAAAAAAATATTTTTTTTCCCAAAGTAACTAAAAAAATATTTTTTTTTCCAAAGTAACTAAAAAAATATTTTTTTTTCCAAAGTAACTAAAAAAATATTTTTTTTTCCAAAGTAACTAAAAAAATATTTTTTTTTCCAAAGTGACTAAAAAAATATTTTTTTTTCCAAAGTAACTAAAAAAATATTTTTTTTTCCAAAGTAACTAAAAAAATATTTTTTTTTCCAAAGAAACTAAAAAAATATTTTTTTTTCCAAAGTAACTAAAAAAATATTTTTTTTTCCAAAGTAACTAAAAAAATATTTTTTTTTCCAAAGTAACTAAAAAAATATTTTTTTTTCCAAAGTAACTAAAAAAATATTTTTTTTCCCAAAGTAACTAAAAAAATATTTTTTTTTCCAAAGAAACTAAAAAAATATTTTTTTTTCCAAAGTAACTAAAAAAATATTTTTTTTTCCAAAGTAACTAAAAAATATTTTTTTTTTCCAAAGTAACTAAAAAAATATTTTTTTTTCCAAAGTAACTAAAAAAATATTTTTTTTTCCAAAGTAACTAAAAAAATATTTTTTTTTCCAAAGAAACTAAAAAAATATTTTTTTTTCCAAAGTAACTAAAAAAAATTTTTTTTTCCAAAGAAACTAAAAAAATATTTTTTTTTCCAAAGTAACTAAAATTTTTTTTTTTTTTCCAAAGTAACTAAAAAAATATTTTTTTTTCCAAAGAAACTAAAAAAATATTTTTTTTTCCAAAGTAACTAAAAAAAATTTTTTTTTTCCAAAGTAACTAAAAAATATTTTTTTTTCCCAAAGTAACTAAAAAAATATTTTTTTTTCCAAAGTAACTAAAAAATTTTTTTTTTCCAAAGTAACTAAAAAAATATTTTTTTTTCCAAAGTAACTAAAAAAATATTTTTTTTTCCAAAGTAACTAAAAAAATATTTTTTTTTCCAAAGTAACTAAAAAAATATTTTTTTTTCCAAAGTAACTAAAAAAATATTTTTTTTTCCAAAGTAACTAAAAAAATATTTTTTTTCCAAAGTAACTAAAAAAATATTTTTTTTTCCAAAGTAACTAAAAAAATATTTTTTTTTCCAAAGTAACTAAAAAAATAATTTTTTTTCCAAAGTAACTAAAAAAATATTTTTTTTTCCAAAGAAACTAAAAAAATATTTTTTTTTCCAAAGTAAGTAAAAAAATATTTTTTTTTCCAAAGAAACTAAAAAAATATTTTTTTTTCCAAAGTAACTAAAATTTTTTTTTTTTTCCAAAGAAACTAAAAAAATATTTTTTTTTCCAAAGTAACTAAAAAAATATTTTTTTTTCCAAAGTAACTAAAAAATTTTTTTTTTTTCCAAAGAAACTAAAAAAATATTTTTTTTTCCAAAGTAACTAAAAAAATATTTTTTTTTCCAAAGTAACTAAAAAAATATTTTTTTTTCCAAAGTAACTAAAAAAATATTTTTTTTTCCAAAGAAACTAAAAAAATATTTTTTTTTCCAAAGTAACTAAAAAATTTTTTTTTTTCCAAAGAAACTAAAAAAAAATTTTTTTTTCCAAAGTAACTAAAAAAATTTTTTTTTTTCCAAAGTAACTAAAAAAATATTTTTTTTCCAAAGAAACTAAAAAAATATTTTTTTTTCCAAAGTAACTAAAAAAAATATTTTTTTTCCAAAGTAACTAAAAAAATTTTTTTTTTCCCAAAGTAACTAAAAAAATATTTTTTTTTCCAAAGTAACTAAAAAATATTTTTTTTTCCAAAGTAACTAAAAAAATATTTTTTTTTCCAAAGTAACTAAAAAAATATATTTTTTTCCAAAGTAACTAAAAAAATATATTTTTTTCCAAAGTAACTAAAAAAATATTTTTTTTTCCAAAGTAACTAAAAAAATATTTTTTTTTCCAAAGTAACTAAAAAAATATTTTTTTTTCCAAAGTAACTAAAAAAATATTTTTTTTTCCAAAGTAACTAAAAAAATATTTTTTTTTCCAAAGTAACTAAAAAAATATTTTTTTTCCCAAAGTAACTAAAAAAATATTTTTTTTCCAAAGAAACTAAAAAAATATTTTTTTTTCCAAAGTAACTAAAAAAATATTTTTTTTTCCAAAGTAACTAAAAAAATATTTTTTTTTCCAAAGTAACTAAAAAAACATTTTTTTTTCCAAAGTAACTAAAAAAATATTTTTTTTCCAAAGTAACTAAAAAAATATTTTTTTTTCCAAAGTAACTAAAAAAAAATTTTTTTTTCCAAAGTAACTAAAAAAAATTTTTTTTTTCCAAAGTAACTAAAAAAATATTTTTTTTTCCAAAGTAACTAAAAAAATTTTTTTTTTTCCAAAGTAACTAAAAAAATATTTTTTTTTCCAAAGTAACTAAAAAAATATTTTTTTTCCAAAGTAACTAAAAAAATATTTTTTTTTCCAAAGTAACTAAAAAAATATTTTTTTTTCCAAAGTAACTAAAAAAATATTTTTTTTTCCAAAGTAACTAAAAAAATATTTTTTTTTCCAAAGTAACTAAAAAAATATTTTTTTTTCCAAAGTAACTAAAAAAATATTTTTTTTTCCAAAGTAACTAAAAAAATATTTTTTTTTCCAAAGTAACTAAAAAAATATTTTTTTTTCCAAAGTAACTAAAAAAATATTTTTTTTCCAAAGTAACTAAAAAAATATTTTTTTTTCCAAAGTAACTAAAAAATATTTTTTTTTCCAAAGTAACTAAAAAAAAATTTTTTTTCCAAAGAAACTAAAAAAATTTTTTTTTTTCCAAAGTAACTAAAAAAATATTTTTTTTTCCAAAGTAACTAAAAAAATATTTTTTTTTCCAAAGTAACTAAAAAAATTTTTTTTTTTCCAAAGTAACTAAAAAAATATTTTTTTTTCCAAAGTAACTAAAAAAATATTTTTTTTTCCAAAGTAACTAAAAAAATATTTTTTTTTCCAAAGTAACTAAAAAAATATTTTTTTTCCAAAGTAACTAAAAAAATATTTTTTTTTCCAAAGTAACTAAAAAAATATTTTTTTTTCCAAAGTAACTAAAAAAAATTTTTTTTTTCCAAAGTAACTAAAAAAATATTTTTTTTTCCAAAGTAACTAAAAAAATATTTTTTTTTCCAAAGTAACTAAAAAAATATTTTTTTTTCCAAAGTAACTAAAAAAATATTTTTTTTTCCAAAGTAACTAAAAAAATATTTTTTTTTCCAAAGTAACTAAAAAAATATTTTTTTTTCCAAAGTAACTAAAAAAATATTTTTTTTTCCAAAGTAACTAAAAAAATATTTTTTTTTCCAAAGTAACTAAAAAAATATTTTTTTTTCCAAAGTAACTAAAAAAATATTTTTTTTTCCAAAGTAACTAAAAAAATATTTTTTGTTCCAAAGTAACTAAAAAAATATTTTTTTTTCCAAAGTAACTAAAAAAATATTTTTTTTTCCAAAGTAACTAAAAAAATATTTTTTTTCCAAAGTAACTAAAAAAATATATTTTTTTTTCAAAGTAACTAAAAAAATATTTTTTTTTCCAAAGTAACTAAAAAAATATTTTTTTTTCCAAAGAAACTAAAAAAATATTTTTTTTTCCAAAGTAACTAAAATTTTTTTTTTTTTTTCCAAAGTAACTAAAAAAATATTTTTTTTTCCAAAGTAACTAAAAAAATTTTTTTTTTCCAAAGAAACTAAAAAAATATTTTTTTTTTCCAAAGTAACTAAAAAAAAAAATTTTTTTCCAAAGAAACTAAAAAAATATTTTTTTTTCCAAAGTAACTAAAAAAATATTTTTTTTTCCAAAGTAACTAAAAAAATATTTTTTTTTCCAAAGTAACTAAAAAAATATTTTTTTTTCCAAAGTAACTAAAAAAAATTTTTTTTTCCAAAGTAACTTAAAAAAAATTTTTTTTTCCAAAGTAACTAAAAAAAATTTTTTTTTCCAAAGTAACTAAAAAAATTTTTTTTTTCCAAAGTAACTAAAAAAATATATTTTTTTCCAAAGTAACTAAAAAAATATTTTTTTTTCCAAAGTAACTAAAAAAATATTTTTTTTTCCAAAGTAACTAAAAAATTTTTTTTTTTTCCAAAGTAACTAAAAAAATATTTTTTTTCCAAAGTAACTAAAAAAATATTTTTTTTTCCAAAGTAACTAAAAAAATATTTTTTTTTCCAAAGTAACTAAAAAAATATTTTTTTTTCCAAAGTAACTAAAAAAATATTTTTTTTTCCAAAGAAACTAAAAAAATATTTTTTTTCCCAAAGTAACTAAAAAAAAATTTTTTTTTCCAAAGTAACTAAAAAAAATTTTTTTTTTCCAAAGTAACTAAAAAAATATTTTTTTTTCCAAAGTAACTAAAAAAATATTTTTTTTCCAAAGTAACTAAAAAAATATTTTTTTTTCCAAAGTAACTAAAAAAATATTTTTTTTTCCAAAGTAACTAAAAAAATATTTTTTTTTCCAAAGTAACTAAAAAAATATTTTTTTTTCCAAAGAAACTAAAAAAATATTTTTTTTTCCAAAGTAACTAAAACATTTTTTTTTTCCAAAGTAACTAAAAAAATATTTTTTTTTCCAAAGTAACTAAAAATTTTTTTTTTTTTCCAAAGAAACTAAAAAAAAATTTTTTTTCCAAAGTAACTAAAAAAATATTTTTTTTTCCAAAGTAACTAAAAAAATATTTTTTTTTCCAAAGTAACTAAAAAAATATTTTTTTTCCAAAGTAACTAAAAAAATATTTTTTTTCCCAAAGTAACTAAAAAAATATTTTTTTTTCCAAAGTAACTAAAAAAATATTTTTTTTTTCCAAAGTAACTAAAAAAATATTTTTTTTTCCAAAGAAACTAAAAAAATATTTTTTTTCCAAAGTAACTAAAAACATTTTTTTTTTCCAAAGTAACTAAAAAAATATATTTTTTCCAAAGTAACTAAAAAAAAATTTTTTTTTCCAAAGAAACTAAAAAAATATTTTTTTTTCCAAAGTAACTAAAAAATTTTTTTTTTTTCCAAAGAAACTAAAAAAATATTTTTTTTTCCAAAGTAACTAAAAAAAAAATTTTTTTCCCAAAGTAACTAAAAAAATATTTTTTTTTCCAAAGTAACTAAAAAAAATTATTTTTTTCCAAAGTAACTAAAAAAAATGTTTTTTTCCAAAGTAACTAAAAAAATATTTTTTTTTCCAAAGTAACTAAAAAAGTAACTTTTTTCCAAAGTAACTAAAAAAATATTTTTTTTTCCAAAGAAACTAAAAAAAATATTTTTTTTTCCAAAGTAACTAAAAAAATTTTTTTTTTTCCAAAGTAACTAAAAAAATATTTGTTTTCCCAAAGTAACTAAAAAAATATTTTTTTTTCCAAAGAAACTAAAAAAATATTTTTTTTTCCAAAGTAACTAAAAAAATATTTTTTTTCCAAAGTAACTAAAAAAATATATTTTTTTCCAAAGTAACTAAAAAAATATTTTTTTTTCCAAAGTAACTAAAAAAATATTTTTTTTCCAAAGTAACTAAAAAAATATTTTTTTTCCAAAGTAACTAAAAAAATATTTTTTTTTCCAAAGTAACTAAAAAAATATTTTTTTTCCCAAAATAACTAAAAAAATATTTTTTTTCCAAAGTAACTAAAAAAATATTTTTTTTCCAAAGTAACTAAAAAAATATTTTTTTTTCCAAAGTAACTAAAAAAATATTTTTTTTTCCAAAGTAACTAAAAAAATATTTTTTTTTCCAAAGTAACTAAAAAAATATTTTTTTTTCCAAAGAAACTAAAAAAAAAATTTTTTTTCCAAAGTAACTAAAAAAAATTTTTTTTTTCCAAAGTAACTAAAAAAATATTTTTTTTTCCAAAGTAACTAAAAAAAATTTTTTTTTTCCAAAGAAACTAAAAAAATATTTTTTTTTCCAAAGTAACTAAAAAAAAATTTTTTTTTCCAAAGAAACTAAAAAAATATTTTTTTTTCCAAAGTAACTAAAAAAAATATTTTTTTTCCAAAGAAACTAAAAAAATATTTTTTTTTCCAAAGTAACTAAAAAAATTATTTTTTTTCCAAAGTAACTAAAAAAATTTTTTTTTTTCCAAAGAAACTAAAAAAATATTTTTTTTTCCAAAGTAACTAAAAAAATATATTTTTTTCCAAAGTAACTAAAAAAATATTTTTTTTTCCAAAGAAACTAAAAAAATATTTTTTTTTCCAAAGAAACTAAAAAAATATTTTTTTTTCCAAAGTAACTAAAAAAATATTTTTTTTTCCAAAGTAACTAAAAAAATATTTTTTTTTCCAAAGTAACTAAAAAAATATTTTTTTTTCCAAAATAACTAAAAAATATTTTTTTTTCCAAAGTAACTAAAAAAATATTTTTTTTCCAAAGTAACTAAAGAAATATTTTTTTTCCAAAGTAACTAAAAAAATATTTTTTTTTCCAAAGTAACTAAAAAAATATTTTTTTTTCCAAAGTAACTAAAAAAATATTTTTTTTTCCAAAGAAACTAAAAAAATATTTTTTTTTCCAAAGTAACTAAAAAAATATTTTTTTTCCAAAGTAACTAAAAAAATATTTTTTTTCCCAAAATAACTAAAAAAATATTTTTTTTCCAAAGTAACTAAAAAAATATTTTTTTTCCAAAGTAACTAAAAAAATATTTTTTTTTCCAAAGTAACTAAAAAAATATTTTTTTTTCCAAAGTAACTAAAAAAATATTTTTTTTTCCAAAGTAACTAAAAAAATATTTTTTTTTCCAAAGAAACTAAAAAAATATTTTTTTTTCCAAAGTAACTAAAAAAAATTTTTTTTTTCCAAAGTAACTAAAAAATTTTTTTTTTTTCATAAGAAACTAAAAAAAAATTTTTTTTTCCAAAGTAACTAAAAAAAAAAAATTTTTTCCAAAGAAACTAAAAAAATATTTTTTTTTCCAAAGTAACTAAAAAAAATATTTTTTTTCCAAAGAAACTAAAAAAATATTTTTTTTTCCAAAGTAACTAAAAAAATTATTTTTTTTCCAAAGTAACTAAAAAAATATTTTTTTTTCCAAAGAAACTAAAAAAAATATTTTTTTTTCCAAAGTAACTAAAAAAATATTTTTTTTTCCAAAGTAACTAAAAAAATATTTTTTTTTCCAAAGAAACTAAAAAAATATTTTTTTTTCCAAAGTAACTAAAAAAATATTTTTTTTTCCAAAGTAACTAAAAAAATATTTTTTTTTCCAAAGTAACTAAAAAAATATTTTTTTTTCCAAAGAAACTAAAAAAATATTTTTTTTTCCAAAGTAACTAAAAAAAAATTTTTTTTTCCAAAGAAACTAAAAAAAAAATTTTTTTTCCAAAGTAACTAAAAAATTTTTTTTTTTTCCAAAGTAACTAAAAAAATATTTTTTTTTCCAAAGAAACTAAAATTTTTTTTTTTTTTCCAAAGTAACTAAAAAAAAAAAAAAATTTCCCAAAGTAACTAAAAAATTTTTTTTTTTCCAAAGTAACTAAAAAATATTTTTTTTTCCAAAGTAACTAAAAAAATTTTTTTTTTTCCAAAGAAACTAAAAAAAAATTTTTTTTTCCAAAGTAACTAAAAAAATTTTTTTTTTTCCAAAGTAACTAAAAAATTTTTTTTTTTTCCAAAGAAACTAAAAAATTTTTTTTTTTTCCAAAGTAACTAAAAAAAAAAAAAAATTTCCCAAAGTAACTAAAAAATATTTTTTTTTCCAAAGTAACTAAAAAATATTTTTTTTTCCAAAGTAACTAAAAAAATATTTTTTTTTCCAAAGTAACTAAAAAAATATTTTTTTTTCCAAAGTAACTAAAAAAATATTTTTTTTTCCAAAGTAACTAAAAAAATATTTTTTTTTCCAAAGTAACTAAAAAAATATTTTTTTTTCCAAAGTAACTAAAAAATATTTTTTTTTCCAAAGTAACTAAAAAAATATTTTTTTTTCCAAAGTAACTAAAAAAATATTTTTTTTTCCAAAGTAACTAAAAAAATATATTTTTTTTTCCAAAGAAACTAAAAAAATATTTTTTTTTCCAAAGTAACTAAAAAAATATTTTTTTTTCCAAAGTAACTAAAAAAATATTTTTTTTTCCAAAGTAACTAAAAAAATATTTTTTTTTCCAAAGTAACTAAAAAAATATTTTTTTTTCCAAAGTAACTAAAAAAATATTTTTTTTTCCAAAGAAACTAAAAAAATATTTTTTTTTCCAAAGTAACTAAAAAATTATTTTTTTTTCCAAAGAAACTAAAAAAAAATTTTTTTTTCCAAAGTAACTAAAAAAATATTTTTTTTTCCAAAGTAACTAAAAAAAATTTTTTTTTTCCAAAGTAACTAAAAAAATATTTTTTTTTCCAAAGTAACTAAAAAAATTTTTTTTTTCCAAAGAAACTAAAAAAATATTTTTTTTTCCAAAGTAACTAAAAAAAAAAAATTTTTTCCAAAGAAACTAAAAAAATATTTTTTTTTCCAAAGTAACTAAAAAAAATATTTTTTTTCCAAAGAAACTAAAAAAATATTTTTTTTTCCAAAGTAACTAAAAAATATATTTTTTTTCCAAAGTAACTAAAAAAATATTTTTTTTTCCAAAGAAACTAAAAAAATATTTTTTTTTCCAAAGTAACTAAAAAAATATTTTTTTTTCCAAAGTAACTAAAAAAATATTTTTTTTTCCAAAGAAACTAAAAAAATATTTTTTTTTCCAAAGTAACTAAAAAAATATTTTTTTTTCCAAAGTAACTAAAAAAATATTTTTTTTTCCAAAGTAACTAAAAAAAAATTTTTTTTTCCAAAGAAACTAAAAAAATATTTTTTTTTCCAAAGTAACTAAAAAATTTTTTTTTTTTCCAAAGAAACTAAAAAAAAAATTTTTTTCCCAAAGTAACTAAAAAAAATTTTTTTTTTCCAAAGTAACTAAAAAAATATTTTTTTTTCCAAAGTAACTAAAAAAAAAAAAAATTTTCCCAAAGTAACTAAAAATTTTTTTTTTTTCCAAAGTAACTAAAAAATATTTTTTTTTCCAAAGTAACTAAAAAAATATTTTTTTTTCCAAAGTAACTAAAAAAATATTTTTTTTTCCAAAGTAACTAAAAAAATATTTTTTTTTCCAAAGTAACTAAAAAAATATTTTTTTTTCCAAAGTAACTAAAAAAATTTTTTTTTTTCCAAAGTAACTAAAAAAATTTTTTTTTCCAAAGTAACTAAAAAAATTTTTTTTTTTCCAAAGTAACTAAAAAAATATTTTTTTTTCCAAAGTAACTAAAAAAATATTTTTTTTTCCAAAGTAACTAAAAAAATATTTTTTTTTCCAAAGTAACTAAAAAAATATTTTTTTTTCCAAAGAAACTAAAAAAATATTTTTTTTTCCAAAGAAACTAAAAAAATATTTTTTTTCCCAAAGAAACTAAAAAAATATTTTTTTTCCCAAAGTAACTAAAAAAATATTTTTTTTTCCAAAGTAACTAAAAAAATATTTTTTTTTCCAAAGTAACTAAAAAAATATTTTTTTTTCCAAAGTAACTAAAAAAATATTTTTTTTTCCAAAGTAACTAAAAAAATATTTTTTTTTCCAAAGTAACTAAAAAAATATTTTTTTTTTCCAAAGTAACTAAAAAAATATTTTTTTTTCCAAAGTAACTAAAAAAATATTTTTTTTTCCAAAGTAACTAAAAAAATATTTTTTTTTCCAAAGAAACTAAAAAAATATTTTTTTTTCCAAAGTAACTAAAAAAATTTTTTTTTCCAAAGTAACTAAAAAAATATTTTTTTTTCCAAAGTAACTAAAAAAATATATTTTTTTCCAAAGAAACTAAAAAATTTTTTTTTTTTCCAAAGTAACTAAAAAAAAAAAAAAATTTCCAAAGAAACTAAAAAAATATTTTTTTTCCAAAGTAACTAAAAAAATATTTTTTTTCCCAAAGAAACTAAAAAAATATTTTTTTTTCCAAAGTAACTAAAAAAATATTTTTTTTTCCAAAGTAACTAAAAAAATATTTTTTTTTCCAAAGTAACTAAAAAAATATTTTTTTTTCCAAAGTAACTAAAAAAATATTTTTTTTCCAAAGTAACTAAAAAAATATTTTTTTTTCCAAAGTAACTAAAAAAATATTTTTTTTTCCAAAGTAACTAAAAAAATTTTTTTTTTCCAAAGTAACTAAAAAAATATTTTTTTTCCAAAGTAACTAAAAAAATATTTTTTTTTCCAAAGTAACTAAAAAAATATTTTTTTTTCCAAAGTAACTAAAAAAATATTTTTTTTCCCAAAGTAACTAAAAAAATATTTTTTTTTCCAAAGAAACTAAAAATTTTTTTTTTTTCCAAAGTAACTAAAAAAATATTTTTTTTTCCAAAGTAACTAAAAAAATATTTTTTTTTCCAAAGTAACTAAAAAAATATTTTTTTTTCCAAAGTAACTAAAAAAATATTTTTTTTTCCAAAGAAACTAAAAAAATATTTTTTTTTCCAAAGTAACTAAAAAAATTTTTTTTTCCAAAGTAACTAAAAAAATATTTTTTTTTCCAAAGTAACTAAAAAAATATATTTTTTTCCAAAGAAACTAAAATTTTTTTTTTTTTTCCAAAGTAACTAAAAAAAAAAAAAATTTCCAAAGAAACTAAAAAAATATTTTTTTTCCAAAGTAACTAAAAAAATATTTTTTTTCCCAAAGAAACTAAAAAAATATTTTTTTTTCCAAAGTAACTAAAAAAATATTTTTTTTTCCAAAGTAACTAAAAAAATATTTTTTTTTCCAAAGTAACTAAAAAAATATTTTTTTTTCCAAAGTAACTAAAAAAATATTTTTTTTCCAAAGTAACTAAAAAAATATTTTTTTTTCCAAAGTAACTAAAAAAATATTTTTTTTTCCAAAGTAACTAAAAAAATATTTTTTTTTCCAAAGTAACTAAAAAAATATTTTTTTTCCAAAGTAACTAAAAAAATATTTTTTTTTCCAAAGTAACTAAAAAAATATTTTTTTTTTCCAAAGTAACTAAAAAAATATTTTTTTTCCCAAAGTAACTAAAAAAATATTTTTTTTTCCAAAGAAACTAAAATTTTTTTTTTTTTCCAAAGTAACTAAAAAAATATTTTTTTTTCCAAAGTAACTAAAAAAATATTTTTTTTTCCAAAGTAACTAAAAAAATATTTTTTTTTCCAAAGTAACTAAAAAAATATTTTTTTTTCCAAACTAACTAAAAAAATATTTTTTTTTCCAAAGAAACTAAAAAAATATTTTTTTTTCCAAAGAAACTAAAAAAATATTTTTTTTTCCAAAGAAACTAAAAAAATATTTTTTTTCCCAAAGTAACTAAAAAAATATTTTTTTTTCCAAAGTAACTAAAAAAATATTTTTTTTTCCAAAGTAACTAAAAAAATATTTTTTTTTCCAAAGTAACTAAAAAAATTTTTTTTTTCCAAAGTAACTAAAAAAATATTTTTTTTTCCAAAGTAACTAAAAAAATATATTTTTTTCCAAAGAAACTAAAATTTTTTTTTTTTTTTCCAAAGTAACTAAAAAAAAAAAAATTTTCCAAAGAAACTAAAAAAATATTTTTTTTTCCAAAGTAACTAAAAAAATATTTTTTTTCCCAAAGAAACTAAAAAAATATTTTTTTTTCCAAAGTAACTAAAAAAATATTTTTTTTTCCAAAGAAACTAAAAAAATATTTTTTTTTCCAAAGTAACTAAAAAAATATTTTTTTTTCCAAAGTAACTAAAAAAATATTTTTTTTTCCAAAGTAACTAAAAAAATATTTTTTTTTCCAAAGTAACTAAAAAAATATTTTTTTTCCCAAAGTAACTAAAAAAATTTTTTTTTTTCCAAAGTAACTAAAAAAATATTTTTTTTTCCAAAGTAACTAAAAAAAAAAAAAATTTTCCCAAAGTAACTAAAAAATTTTTTTTTTTCCAAAGTAACTAAAAAATTTTTTTTTTTCCAAAGTAACTAAAAAAATATTTTTTTTTCCAAAGTAACTAAAAAAATATTTTTTTTTCCAAAGTAACTAAAAAAATATTTTTTTTTCCAAAGTAACTAAAAAAATATTTTTTTTTCCAAAGTAACTAAAAAAATATTTTTTTTTCCAAAGTAACTAAAAAATTTTTTTTTTTTCCAAAGTAACTAAAAAAAAATTTTTTTTTCCAAAGTAACTAAAAAAATATTTTTTTTTCCAAAGTAACTAAAAAAATATTTTTTTTTCCAAAGTAACTAAAAAAATTTTTTTTTTTCCAAACTAACTAAAAAAATATTTTTTTTTCCAAAGAAACTAAAAAAATATTTTTTTTTCCAAAGAAACTAAAAAAATATTTTTTTTTCCAAAGAAACTAAAAAAATATTTTTTTTCCCAAAGTAACTAAAAAAATATTTTTTTTTCCAAAGTAACTAAAAAAATATTTTTTTTTCCAAAGTAACTAAAAAAATATTTTTTTTTCCAAAGTAACTAAAAAAATATTTTTTTTTCCAAAGTAACTAAAAAAATATTTTTTTTTCCAAAGTAACTAAAAAAATATTTTTTTTTCCAAAGTAACTAAAAAAATATTTTTTTTTCCAAAGTAACTAAAAAAATATTTTTTTTTCCAAAGTAACTAAAAAAATATTTTTTTTCCCAAAGAAACTAAAAAAATATTTTTTTTTCCAAAGTAACTAAAAATTTTTTTTTTTCCAAAGTAACTAAAAAAATATTTTTTTTTCCAAAGTAACTAAAAAAATATATTTTTTTCCAAAGAAACTAACATTTTTTTTTTTTTTCCAAAGTAACTAAAAAAAAAAAAAAATTTCCAAAGAAACTAAAAAAATATTTTTTTTTCCAAAGTAACTAAAAAAATATTTTTTTTCCCAAAGAAACTAAAAAAATATTTTTTTTTCCAAAGTAACTAAAAAAATATTTTTTTTTCCAAAGTAACTAAAAAAATATTTTTTTTCCCAAAGTAACTAAAAAAATATTTTTTTTTCCAAAGTAACTAAAAAAATATTTTCTTTCCAAAGTAACTAAAAAAATATTTTTTTTTCCAAAGTAACTAAAAAAATATTTTTTTTTCCAAAGTAACTAAAAAAATATTTTTTTTTCCAAAGTAACTAAAAAAATATTTTTTTTCCAAAGTAACTAAAAAAATATTTTTTTTTCCAAAGTAACTAAAAAAATATTTTTTTTTCCAAAGTAACTAAAAAAATATTTTTTTTCCCAAAGTAACTAAAAAAATATTTTTTTTTCCAAAGAAACTAAAAAAAAAATTTTTTTTCCAAGGTAACTAAAAAAATATTTTTTTTTCCAAAGTAACTAAAAAAATATTTTTTTTTCCAAAGTAACTAAAAAAATATTTTTTTTTCCAAAGTAACTAAAAAAATATATTTTTTTCCAAACTAACTAAAAAAATATTTTTTTTCCCAAAGAAACTAAAAAAATATTTTTTTTTCCAAAGAAACTAAAAAAATATTTTTTTTTCCAAAGAAACTAAAAAAATATTTTTTTTCCCAAAGTAACTAAAAAAATATTTTTTTTTCCAAAGTAACTAAAAAAATATTTTTTTTTCCAAAGTAACTAAAAAAATATTTTTTTTTCCAAAGTAACTAAAAAAATATTTTTTTTTCCAAAGAAACTAAAAAAATATTTTTTTTTCCAAAGTAACTAAAAAAAATTTTTTTTTCCAAAGTAACTAAAAAAATATTTTTTTTTCCAAAGTAACTAAAAAAATATTTTTTTTCCAAAGAAACTAAATTTTTTTTTTTTTTCCAAAGTAACTAAAAAAAAAAAAAATTTCCAAAGAAACTAAAAAAATATTTTTTTTTCCAAAGTAACTAAAAAAATATTTTTTTTTCCCAAAGAAACTAAAAAAATATTTTTTTTTCCAAAGTAACTAAAAAAATATTTTTTTTTCCAAAGTAACTAAAAAAATATTTTTTTTTTCAAAGTAACTAAAAAAATATTTTTTTTTCCAAAGAAACTAAAAAAATATTTTTTTTTCCAAAGTAACTAAAAAAATATTTTTTTTTCCAAAGTAACTAAAAAAATATTTTTTTTTCCAAAGTAACTAAAAAAATATTTTTTTTTCCAAAGAAACTAAAAAAATATTTTTTTTTCCAAAGTAACTAAAAAAATATTTTTTTTTCCAAAGTAACTAAAAAAATATTTTTTTTTCCAAAGTAACTAAAAAAATATTTTTTTTTCCAAAGTAACTAAAAAAATATTTTTTTTTCCAAAGTAACTAAAAAAATATTTTTTTTTCCAAAGTAACTAAAAAAATATTTTTTTTTCCAAAGTAACTAAAAAAATATTTTTTTTTCCAAAGTAACTAAAAAAATATTTTTTTTTCCAAAGTAACTAAAAAAATATTTTTTTTCCAAAGTAACTAAAAAAATATTTTTTTTTCCAAAGTAACTAAAAAAATATTTTTTTTCCCAAAGTAACTAAAAAAATATTTTTTTTCCCAAAGAAACTAAAAAAATATTTTTTTTTCCAAAGTAACTAAAAAAATATTTTTTTTTCCAAAGTAACTAAAAAAATATTTTTTTTTCCAAAGTAACTAAAAAAATATTTTTTTTTCCAAAGTAACTAAAAAAATATTTTTTTTTCCAAAGTAACTAAAAAAATATTTTTTTTTCCAAAGTAACTAAAAAAATATTTTTTTTTCCAAAGTAACTAAAAAAATATATTTTTTCCCAAAGTAACTAAAAAAATATTTTTTTTTCCAAAGAAACTAAAAAAAATTTTTTTTTTCCAAAGTAACTAAAAAAATATTTTTTTTTCCAAAGTAACTAAAAAATATTTTTTTTTTCCAAAGTAACTAAAAAAATATTTTTTTTTCCAAAGTAACTAAAAAAATATTTTTTTTTCCAAAGTAACTAAAAAAATATTTTTTTTTCCAAAGTAACTAAAAAAATATTTTTTTTTCCAAAGTAACTAAAAAAATATTTTTTTTCCCAAAGTAACTAAAAAAATATTTTTTTTTCCAAAGTAACTAAAAAAATATTTTTTTTTCCAAAGAAACTAAAAAAATATTTTTTTTCCCAAAGTAACTAAAAAAATATTTTTTTTTCCAAAGAAACTAAAAAAATATTTTTTTTTCCAAAGTAACTAAAATTTTTTTTTTTTTTCCAAAGAAACTAAAAAAATATTTTTTTTTCCAAAGTAACTAAAAAAATATTTTTTTTTCCAAAGTAACTAAAAAAATATTTTTTTTTTCCAAAGTAACTAAAAAAATATTTTTTTTTCCAAAGAAACTAAAAAAAAATTTTTTTTTCCAAAGTAACTAAAAATATTTATTTTTTTCCAAAGAAACTAAAAAAAAATTTTTTTTTTCCAAAGTAACTAAAAAAAATTTTTTTTTCCAAAGTAACTAAAAAAATATTTTTTTTTCCAAAGAAACTAAAAAAATATTTTTTTTTCCAAAGTAACTAAAAAAATATTTTTTTTCCAAAGTAACTAAAAAAATTTTTTTTTTCCCAAAGTAACTAAAAAATTTTTTTTTTTTCCAAAGTAACTAAAAAATATTTTTTTTTCCAAAGTAACTAAAAAAATATTTTTTTTTCCAAAGTAACTAAAAAAATATTTATTTTTCCAAAGTAACTAAAAAAATATTTTTTTTTCCAAAGTAACTAAAAAAATATTTTTTTTTCCAAAGTAACTAAAAAAAAAATTTTTTTCCAAAGAAACTAAAACAAAAATTTTTTTCCAAAGTAACTAAAAAAATATTTTTTTTTCCAAAGTAACTAAAAAAATATTTTTTTTTCCAAAGTAACTAAAAAAAATTTTTTTTTTCCAAAGTAACTAAAAAATTTTTTTTTTTTCCAAAGAAACTAAAAAAAAATTTTTTTTTCCAAAGTAACTAAAAAAAAAATTTTTTTCCAAAGTAACTAAAAAAATATTTTTTTTTCCAAAGAAACTAAAAAAATATTTTTTTTTCCAAAGTAACTAAAAAAATATTTTTTTTTCCAAAGTAACTAAAAAAATATATTTTTTTCCAAAGTAACTAAAAAAATATTTTTTTTTCCAAAGAAACTAAAAAAATATTTTTTTTTCCAAAGTAACTAAAAAAATATTTTTTTTTCCAAAGTAACTAAAAAAATATTTTTTTTTCCAAAGTAACTAAAAAAATATTTTTTTTTCCAAAGTAACTAAAAAAATATTTTTTTTTCCAAAGTAACTAAAAAAATATTTTTTTTCCCAAAGTAACTAAAAAAATATTTTTTTTTCCAAAGTAACTAAAAAATATTTTTTTTTCCAAAGTAACTAAAAAAATATTTTTTTTTCCAAAGTAACTAAAAAAATATTTTTTTTTCCAAAGTAACTAAAAAAATATTTTTTTTTCCAAAGTAACTAAAAAATTTTTTTTTTTTCCAAAGTAACTAAAAAAATATTTTTTTTTCCAAAGTAACTAAAAAAATATTTTTTTTTCCAAAGTAACTAAAAAAATATTTTTTTTTCCAAAGTAACTAAAAAAATTTTTTTTTTTCCAAAGTAACTAAAAAAATATTTTTTTTCCAAAGTAACTAAAAAAATATTTTTTTTTCCAAAGAAACTAAAAAAATATTTTTTTTTCCAAAGTAACTAAAAAAATATTTTTTTTTTCCAAAGTAACTAAAAAAATATTTTTTTTTCCAAAGTAACTAAAAAAATATTTTTTTTCCCAAAGAAACTAAAAAAATATTTTTTTTTCCAAAGTAACTAAAAAAATTTTTTTTTCCAAAGAAACTAAAAAAATATTTTTTTTTCCAAAGTAACTAAAAAAATATTTTTTTTTCCAAAGTAACTAAAAAAATATTTTTTTTTCCAAAGTAACTAAAAAAATATTTTTTTTTCCAAAGTAACTAAAAAAATATTTTTTTTCCAAAGTAACTAAAAAAATATTTTTTTTTCCAAAGTAACTAAAAAAATATTTTTTTTTCCAAAGTAACTAAAAAAATATTTTTTTTTCCAAAGTAACTAAAAAAATATTTTTTTTTCCAAAGAAACTAAAAATATATTTTTTTTTCCAAAGTAACTAAAAAAATATTTTTTTTTCCAAAGTAACTAAAAAAATATTTTTTTTCCCAAAGTAACTAAAAAAATATTTTTTTTTCCAAAGTAACTAAAAAAATATTTTTTTTTCCAAAGTAACTAAAAAAATATTTTTTTTTCCAAAGTAACTAAAAAAATATTTTTTTTTCCAAAGTAACTAAAAAAATATTTTTTTTTCCAAAGTAACTAAAAAAATATTTTTTTTTCCAAAGTAACTAAAAAATATTTTTTTTTCCAAAGTAACTAAAAAAATATTTTTTTTTCCAAAGTAACTAAAAAAATATTTTTTTTTCCAAAGTAACTAAAAAAATATTTTTTTTTTCCAAAGTAACTAAAAAAATATTTTTTTTTCCAAAGTAACTAAAAAAATATTTTTTTTTCCAAAGTAACTAAAAAAAATTTTTTTTTCCAAAGTAACTAAAAAAATATTTTTTTCCCAAAGTAACTAAAAAAATATTTTTTTTTCCAAAGAAACTAAAAAAATATTTTTTTTTCCAAAGTAACTAAAAAAATTTTTTTTTCCAAAGAAACTAAAAAAATATTTTTTTTTCCAAAGTAACTAAAAAAATATTTTTTTTCCAAAGTAACTAAAAAAATATTTTTTTTTCCAAAGTAACTAAAAAAATATTTTTTTTTCCAAAGTAACTAAAAAAATATTTTTTTTTCCAAAGTAACTAAAAAAATATTTTTTTTTCCAAAGAAACTAAAAATATTTTTTTTTTTCCAAAGTAACTAAAAAAATATTTTTTTTTCCAAAGTAACTAAAAAAAAATGTTTTTTTCCAAAGAAACTAAAAAATATTTTTTTTTCCAAAGTAACTAAAAAAAAATTTTTTTTTCCAAAGAAACTAAAAAAATATTTTTTTTTCCAAAGTAACTAAAAAAAAAAATTTTTTCCAAAGTAACTAAAAAAATATTTTTTTTTCCAAAGAAACTAAAAAAATATTTTTTTTTCCAAAGTAACTAAAAAATTATTTTTTTTCCCAAAGTAACTAAAAAAATATTTTTTTTTCCAAAGTAACTAAAAAAATATTTTTTTTTCCAAAGTAACTAAAAAAATTTTTTTTTTCCAAAGTAACTAAAAAAATATTTTTTTTTCCAAAGTAACTAAAAAAATATTTTTTTTTCCAAAGTAACTAAAAAAATATTTTTTTTTCCAAAGTAACTAAAAAAAAATTTTTTTTTCCAAAGTAACTAAAAAAAATTTTTTTTTTCCAAAGTAACTAAAAAAATATTTTTTTTTCCAAAGAAACTAAAAAAATATTTTTTTTTCCAAAGTAACTAAAAATTTTTTTTTTTTTCCAAAGTAACTAAAAAAAAATTTTTTTTTCCAAAGTAACTAAAAAATATTTTTTTTTCCAAAGTAACTAAAAAAATATTTTTTTTTCCAAAGTAACTAAAAAAATATTTTTTTTTCCAAAGTAACTAAAAAAATATTTTTTTTTCCAAAGAAACTAAAAAAATATTTTTTTTTCCAAAGAAACTAAAAAAATATTTTTTTTTCCAAAGTAACTAAAAAAATATTTTTTTTTCCAAAGTAACTAAAAAAATATTTTTTTTTCCAAAGTAACTAAAAAAAAAAAAATTTTCCAAAGAAACTAAAAAAATATTTTTTTTTTCCAAAGTAACTAAAAAAATATTTTTTTTTCCAAAGTAACTAAAAAAATATTTTTTTTTCCAAAGTAACTAAAAAAAATATTTTTTTTTCCAAAGAAACTAAAAAAATATTTTTTTTTCCAAAGTAACTAAAAAAAATTTTTTTTTCCAAAGAAACTAAAAAAAAATTTTTTTTTCCAAAGTAACTAAAAAAAAATTTTTTTTTCCAAAGTAACTAAAAAAATATTTTTTTTTCCAAAGAAACTAAAAAAATATTTTTTTTTCCAAAGTAACTAAAAAAAAAATTTTTTTTTCCAAAGTAACTAAAAAAAATTTTGTTTTCCCAAAGTAACTAAAAAATATTTTTTTTTCCAAAGTAACTAAAAAAATATTTTTTTTTCCAAAGTAACTAAAAAAATATTTTTTTTTCCAAAGTAACTAAAAAAATATTTTTTTTTTCAAAGTAACTAAAAAAATATTTTTTTTTTCCAAAGTAACTAAAAAAATATTTTTTTTTTCCAAAGTAACTAAAAAAATATTTTTTTTCCAAAGTAACTATAAAAATATTTTTTTTCCAAAGAAACTAAAAAAATATTTTTTTTTCCAAAGTAACTAAAAAAATATTTTTTTTTCCAAAGAAACTAAAAAATATTTTTTTTTCCCAAAGTAACTAAAAAAATATTTTTTTTTCCAAAGTAACTAAAAAAATATTTTTTTTCCAAAGTAACTAAAAAAATATTTTTTTTTCCAAAGTAACTAAAAAAATATTTTTTTTTCCAAAGTAACTAAAAAAATATTTTTTTTTCCAAAGTAACTAAAAAAATATTTTTTTTTCCAAAGTAACTAAAAAAATATTTTTTTTTCCAAAGTAACTAAAAAAATATATTTTTTTCCAAAGTAACTAAAAAAATATTTTTTTTTCCAAAGAAACTAAAAAAATATTTTTTTTTCCAAAGTAACTAAAAAAATATTTTTTTTTTCCAAAGTAACTAAAAAAATATTTTTTTTTCCAAAGTAACTAAAAAAATATTTTTTTTTCCAAAGTAACTAAAAAAATATTTTTTTTTCCAAAGTAACTAAAAAAATATTTTTTTTTCCCAAAGTAACTAAAAAAATATTTTTT
>NW_027634882.1:0-22186 GCF_949748355.1 Melanostigma gelatinosum | reverse complement strand
TTAGTTACTTTGGAAAAAATTTACTTTTTTAGTTACTTTGGAAAAAAAAATATTTTTTTAGTTACTTTGGAAAAAAAGTTACTTTTTTAGTTACTTTGGAAAAAAAAATATTTTTTTAGTTACTTTGGGAAAAAAAATATTTTTTTAGTTACTTTGGGAAAAAAAATATTTTTTTAGTTACTTTGGAAAAAAAAATATTTTTTTAGTTACTTTGGAAAAAAAAATATTTTTTTAGTTACTTTGGAAAAAAAAATATTTTTTTAGTTACTTTGGAAATTTTTTTTTTTTTTTAGTTACTTTGGAAAAAAATAATTTTTTAGTTACTTTGGAAAAAAAAATATTTTTTTAGTTTCTTTGGAAAAAAATATATTTTTTTAGTTACTTTGGAAAAAAAAATATTTTTTTAGTTTCTTTGGGAAAAAAAATATTTTTTTAGTTACTTTGGAAAAAAAAAAATTTTTTTAGTTACTTTGGAAAAAAAAATATTTTTTTAGTTACTTTGGAAAAAAAAAAATTTTTTTAGTTACTTTGGAAAAAAAAAATTTTTTTTAGTTACTTTGGAAAAAAAATATTTGTTTAGTTACTTTGGAAAAAAAAATATTTTTTTAGTTTCTTTGGAAAAAAAAAAAATTTTTTAGTTACTTTGGAAAAAAAAATATTTTTTTAGTTTCTTTGGAAAAAAAAATTTTTTTTAGTTACTTTGGAAAAAAAAAAATTTTTTTAGTTACTTTGGAAAAAAAAAATTTTTTTTAGTTACTTTGGAAAAAAAAATATTTTTTTAGTTTCTTTGGAAAAAAAAATATTTTTTTAGTTACTTTGGAAAAAATATATATTTTTTAGTTACTTTGGGAAAAAAAATATTTTTTTAGTTACTTTGGAAAAAAAAATATTTTTTTAGTTACTTTGGAAAAAAAATATTTTTTTAGTTACTTTGGAAAAAAAAAATTTTTTTTAGTTACTTTGGAAAAAAAAATATTTTTTTAGTTTCTTTGGAAAAAAAAATATTTTTTTAGTTACTTTGGAAAAAAAGTTACTTTTTTAGTTACTTTGGAAAAAAAGTTACTTTTTTAGTTACTTTGGAAAATAAAATATTTTTTTAGTTACTTTGGAAAAAAAAATATTTTTTTAGTTACTTTGGAAAAAAATATATTTTTTTAGTTACTTTGGAAAAAAAAATATTTTTTTAGTTACTTTGGAAAAAAAAAAAATTTTTTAGTTACTTTGGAAAAAAAAAAATTTTTTTAGTTTCTTTGGAAAAAAATTTTTTTTTTAGTTACTTTGGAAAAAAAAATATTTTTTTAGTTTCTTTGGAAAAAAAAATATTTTTTTAGTTACTTTGGAAAAAAAAAATTTTTTTTAGTTACTTTGGAAAAAAAAAAAATTTTTTAGTTACTTTGGAAAAAAAAATATTTTTTTAGTTTCTTTGGAAAAAAAATATTGTTTTAGTTACTTTGGAAAAAAAAATATTGTTTTAGTTACTTTGGAAAAAAAAATATTTTTTTAGTTACTTTGGAAAAAAAAATATTGTTTTAGTTACTTTGGAAAAAAAAATATTTTTTAGTTACTTTGGAAAAAAATATATTTTTTTAGTTACTTTGGAAAAAAATATATTTTTTTAGTTACTTTGGAAAAAAAAATATTTTTTTAGTTACTTTGGAAAAAAAAATATTTTTTTAGTTACTTTGGAAAAAAAAATATTTTTTTAGTTACTTTGGAAAAAATTTACTTTTTTAGTTACTTTGGAAAAAAAAATATTTTTTTAGTTACTTTGGAAAAAAAGTTACTTTTTTAGTTACTTTGGAAAAAAAAATATTTTTTTAGTTACTTTGGGAAAAAAAATATTTTTTTAGTTACTTTGGGAAAAAAAATATTTTTTTAGTTACTTTGGAAAAAAAAATATTTTTTTAGTTACTTTGGAAAAAAAAATATTTTTTTAGTTACTTTGGAAAAAAAAATATTTTTTTAGTTACTTTGGAAAAATTTTTTTTTTTTTAATTACTTTGGAAAAAAAATATTTTTTTAGTTACTTTGGAAAAAAAAATATTTTTTTAGTTTCTTTGGAAAAAAAAATATTTTTTTAGTTACTTTGGAAAAAAAAATATTTTTTTAGTTTCTTTGGGAAAAAAAATATTTTTTTAGTTACTTTGGAAAAAAAAATATTTTTTTAGTTACTTTGGAAAAAAAAATATTTTTTTAGTTACTTTGGAAAAAAAAATATTTTTTTAGTTACTTTGGAAAAAAAAATTTTTTTTTAGTTACTTTGGAAAAAAAAATTTTTTTTTAGTTACTTTGGAAAAAAAAATATTTTTTTAGTTTCTTTGGAAAAAAATTTTTTTTTTTAGTTTCTTTGGAAAAAAAAAATGTTTTAGTTACTTTGGAAAAAAAAATATTTTTTTAGTTTCTTTGGAAAAAAAAATATTTTTTTAGTTACTTTGGAAAAAAAAATATTTTTTTAGTTACTTTGGAAAAAAAAAATTTTTTTTAGTTACTTTGGAAAAAAAAAATATTTTTTTAGTTTCTTTGGAAAAAAAAATATTTTTTTAGTTACTTTGGAAAAAAAAATATTTTTTTAGTTACTTTGGAAAAAAAATATTTTTTTAGTTACTTTGGAAAAAAAAATATTTTTTTAGTTACTTTGGAAAAAAAAATATTTTTTTAGTTACTTTGGAAAAAAAAATATATTTTTTAGTTACTTTGGAAAAAAAAATATTTTTTTAGTTACTTTGGAAAAAAAAATATTTTTTTAGTTACTTTGGAAAAAAAAATATTTTTTTAGTTACTTTGGAAAAAAAAATATTTTTTTAGTTACTTTGGAAAAAAAAATATTTTTTTAGTTACTTTGGAAAAAAAAATATTTTTTTAGTTACTTTGGAAAAAAAAATATTTTTTTAGTTACTTTGGAAAAAAAAAATTTTTTTTAGTTACTTTGGAAAAAAAAATATTTTTTTAGTTTCTTTGGAAAAAAAAAAAAAAATTTTTAGTTACTTTGGAAAAAAAAATATTTTTTTAGTTTCTTTGGAAAAAAAAATTTTTTTTTAGTTACTTTGGAAAAAAAAATATTTTTTTAGTTACTTTGGAAAAAAAAATATTTTTTTAGTTACTTTGGAAAAAAAAATATTTTTTTAGTTACTTTGGAAAAAAAAATATTTTTTTAGTTACTTTGGAAAAAAAAATATTTTTTTAGTTACTTTGGAAAAAAAATATTTTTTTAGTTACTTTGGAAAAAAAAATATTTTTTTAGTTACTTTGGAAAAAAAAATATTTTTTTAGTTACTTTGGAAAAAAAATATATTTTTTAGTTACTTTGGAAAAAAAAATATTTTTTTAGTTACTTTGGAAAAAAAAATATTTTTTTAGTTACTTTGGAAAAAAAAATATTTTTTTAGTTACTTTGGAAAAAAAAATATTTTTTTAGTTACTTTGGAAAAAAAAAAATTTTTTTAGTTACTTTGGAAAAAAAAATATTTTTTTAGTTACTTTGGAAAAAAAAATTTTTTTTTAGTTACTTTGGAAAAAAAAATATTTTTTTAGTTTCTTTGGAAAAAAAAAAAAATTTTTTAGTTACTTTGGAAAAAAAAATATTTTTTTAGTTTCTTTGGAAAAAAAAATATTTTTTTAGTTACTTTGGAAAAAAAAATATTTTTTTAGTTACTTTGGAAAAAAAAATATTTTTTTAGTTACTTTGGAAAAAAAAATATGTTTTTAGTTACTTTGGAAAAAAAAATATGTTTTTAGTTACTTTGGAAAAAAATATATATTTTTAGTTACTTTGGAAAAAAAATATTTTTTTAGTTACTTTGGAAAAAAAATATTTTTTTAGTTACTTTGGAAAAAAAAATATTTTTTTAGTTACTTTGGAAAAAAAAATATTTTTTTAGTTACTTTGGAAAAAAAAATATTTTTTTAGTTACTTTGGAAAAAAAAATATTTTTTTAGTTACTTTGGAAAAAAAAATATTTTTTTAGTTACTTTGGAAAAAAAAAAAATTTTTTAGTTACTTTGGGAAAAAAAATATTTTTTTAGTTACTTTGGAAAAAAAAATATTTTTTTAATTACTTTGGAAAAAAAATTTTTTTTAGTTACTTTGGAAAAAAAAATAAAATTTTAGTTACTTTGGAAAAAAAAATATTTTTTTAGTTACTTTGGAAAAAAATATATTTTTTTAGTTACTTTGGAAAAAAAAATATTTATTTAGTTACTTTGGAAAAAAAATATATTTTTTTAGTTACTTTGGAAAAAAAAATATTTTTTTAGTTACTTTGGAAAAAAATATATTTTTTTAGTTACTTTGGAAAAAAATATATTTTTTTAGTTACTTTGGAAAAAATTTACTTTTTTAGTTACTTTGGAAAAAAAAATATTTTTTTAGTTACTTTGGAAAAAAAGTTACTTTTTTAGTTACTTTGGAAAAAAAAATATTTTTTTAGTTACTTTGGAAAAAAAAATATTTTTTTAGTTACTTTGGAAAAAAAAATATTTTTTTAGTTACTTTGGAAAAAAAAATATTTTTTTAGTTACTTTGGAAAAAAAAAAATTTTTTTAGTTACTTTGGAAAAAAAAATATTTTTTTAGTTTCTTTGGGAAAAAAAATAATTTTTTAGTTACTTTGGAAAAAAAAATATTTTTTTAGTTACTTTGGAAAAAAAAATATTTTTTTAGTTTCTTTGGAAAAAAATATATTTTTTTAGTTACTTTGGAAAAAAAAATATTTTTTTAGTTACTTTGGAAAAAAAAATATTTTTTTAGTTTCTTTGGAAAAAAAAATATTTTTTTAGTTACTTTGGAAAAAAAAATATTTTTTTAGTTACTTTGGAAAAAAAAATATTTTTTTAGTTACTTTGGAAAAAAAAAAATTTTTTTAGTTACTTTGGAAAAAAAATATTTTTTTAGTTTCTTTGGAAAAAAAATAATTTTTTAGTTACTTTGGAAAAAAAAATATTTTTTTAGTTACTTTGGAAAAAAAAATATTTTTTTAGTTTCTTTGGAAAAAAAAATATTTTTTTAGTTACTTTGGAAAAAAAAATATTTTTTTAGTTACTTTGGAAAAAAAAATATTTTTTTAGTTTCTTTGGAAAAAAAAATATTTTTTTAGTTACTTTGGAAAAAAAAATATTTTTTTAGTTACTTTGGAAAAAAAAATATTTTTTTAGTTACTTTGGGAAAAAAAATATTTTTTTAGTTACTTTGGAAAAAAAAATATTTTTTTAATTACTTTGGAAAAAAAAATTTTTTTAGTTACTTTGGAAAAAAAAATATTTTAGTTACTTTGGAAAAAAAAATATTTTTTTAGTTACTTTGGAAAAAAATATATTTTTTTAGTTACTTTGGAAAAAAAAATATTTTTTTAGTTACTTTGGAAAAAAAAAATATTTTTTTAGTTACTTTGGAAAAAAAAATATTTTTTTAGTTACTTTGGAAAAAAAAATATTTTTTTAGTTACTTTGGAAAAAAAAATATTTTTTTAGTTACTTTGGAAAAAATTTACTTTTTTAGTTACTTTGGAAAAAATTTACTTTTTTAGTTACTTTGGAAAAAAAAATATTTTTTTAGTTACTTTGGGAAAAAAAATATTTTTTTAGTTACTTTGGGAAAAAAAAATTTTTTTTAGTTACTTTGGGAAAAAAAATATTTTTTTAGTTACTTTGGAAAAAAAAATATTTTTTTAGTTACTTTGGAAAAAAAAATATTTTTTTAGTTACTTTGGAAAAAAAAATATTTTTTTAATTACTTTGGAAAAAAAATATTTTTTTAGTTACTTTGGAAAAAAAAATATTTTTTTAGTTACTTTGGAAAAAATTTACTTTTTTAGTTACTTTGGAAAAAATTTACTTTTTTAGTTACTTTGGAAAAAAAAATATTTTTTTAGTTACTTTGGGAAAAAAAATATTTTTTTAGTTACTTTGGGAAAAAAAATTTTTTTTTAGTTACTTTGGGAAAAAAAATATTTTTTTAGTTACTTTGGAAAAAAAAATATTTTTTTAGTTACTTTGGAAAAAAAAATATTTTTTTAGTTACTTTGGAAAAAAAAATATTTTTTTAATTACTTTGGAAAAAAAATATTTTTTTAGTTACTTTGGAAAAAAAAATATTTTTTTAGTTACTTTGGAAAAAAAATTATTTTTTTAGTTACTTTGGAAAAAAAATTATTTTTTTAGTTACTTTGGAAAAAAAATTATTTTTTTAGTTACTTTGGAAAAAAATTTTTTTTTTTAGTTACTTTGGAAAAAAAATAATTTTTTAGTTACTTTGGAAAAAAAAATCTTTTTTTAGTTTCTTTGGAAAAAAAAATATTTTTTTAGTTACTTTGGAAAAAAAAATATTTTTTTAGTTTCTTTGGGAAAAAAATATTTTTTTAGTTACTTTGGAAAAAAAAATATTTTTTTAGTTTCTTTGGGAAAAAAAATATTTTTTTAGTTACTTTGGAAAAAAAAATATTTTTTTAGTTACTTTGGAAAAAAAAATATTTTTTTAGTTACTTTGGAAAAAAAATAATTTTTTTTAGTTACTTTGGAAAAAAAAATATTTTTTTAGTTTCTTTGGAAAAAAAAAAAAAATTTTAGTTACTTTGGAAAAAAAAATATTTTTTTAGTTTCTTTGGAAAAAAAAATATTTTTTTAGTTACTTTGGAAAAAAAAAAAATTTTTTAGTTACTTTGGAAAAAAAAAAAAATTTTAGTTACTTTGGAAAAAAAAATATTTTTTTTAGTTTCTTTGGAAAAAAAAATATTTTTTTAGTTACTTTGGAAAATTTTTTTTTTTTTTAGTTACTTTGGGAAAAAAAAAATTTTTTTAGTTACTTTGGAAAAAAAAATATTTTTTTAGTTACTTTGGAAAAAAAAATATTTTTTTAGTTACTTTGGAAAAAAAAATATTTTTTTAGTTACTTTGGAAAAAAAAATATTTTTTTAGTTACTTTGGAAAAAAAAATATTTTTTTAGTTACTTTGGAAAAAAAATATTTTTTTAGTTACTTTGGAAAAAAAATATATTTTTTAGTTACTTTGGAAAAAAAAATATTTTTTTAGTTTCTTTGGAAAAAAAAATATTTTTTTAGTTACTTTGGAAAAAAAGTTACTTTTTTAGTTACTTTGGAAAAAAAGTTACTTTTTTAGTTACTTTGGAAAATAAAATATTTTTTTAGTTACTTTGGAAAAAAAAATATTTTTTTAGTTACTTTGGAAAAAAAAATATTTTTTTAGTTACTTTGGAAAAAAAAATTTTTTTTTAGTTACTTTGGAAAAAAAAATATTTTTTTAGTTTCTTTGGAAAAAAAAAAGAATTTTTTAGTTACTTTGGAAAAAAAAATTTTTTTTTAGTTTCTTTGGAAAAAAAAATATTTTTTTAGTTACTTTGGAAAAAAAAAAATTTTTTTAGTTACTTTGGAAAAAAAAATATTTTTTTAGTTACTTTGGAAAAAAAAAAAATTTTTAGTTACTTTGGAAAAAAAATATTTTTTTAGTTACTTTGGAAAAAAAAATATTTTTTTAGTTACTTTGGAAAAAAAAATATTTTTTTAGTTACTTTGGAAAAAAAAATATTTTTTTAGTTACTTTGGAAAAAAAAATATTTTTTTAGTTACTTTGGAAAAAAAAATATTTTTTTAGTTACTTTGGAAAAAAAAATATTTTTTTAGTTACTTTGGAAAAAAAATATTTTTTTAATTACTTTGGAAAAAAAATATTTTTTTAGTTACTTTGGAAAAAAAAAAATTTTTTAGTTACTTTGGAAAAAAAAATATTTTTTTAGTTACTTTGGAAAAAAAAATATTTTTTTAGTTACTTTGGAAAAAAAAAATTTTTTTTAGTTACTTTGGAAAAAAAAATTTTTTTTTAGTTACTTTGGAAAAAAAAATATTTTTTTAGTTACTTTGGAAAAAAAAATATTTTTTTAGTTACTTTGGAAAAAAAAATATTTTTTTAGTTTATTTGGAAAAAAAAAAGAATTTTTTAGTTACTTTGGAAAAAAAAATATTTTTTTAGTTTCTTTGGAAAAAAAAATATTTTTTTAGTTACTTTGGAAAAAAAAATATTTTTTTAGTTACTTTGGAAAAAAAAATATTTTTTTAGTTACTTTGGAAAAAAAAATATTTTTTTAGTTTCTTTGGAAAAAAAAATATTTTTTTAGTTACTTTGGAAAAAAAAATATTTTTTTAGTTACTTTGGAAAAAAATATATTTTTTTAGTTACTTTGGAAAAAATTTACTTTTTTTGTTACTTTGGAAAAAATTTTACTTTTTTTAGTTACTTTGGAAAAAAAGTTACTTTTTTAGTTACTTTGGAAAAAAAAATATTTTTTTAGTTACTTTGGGAAAAAAAATATTTTTTTAATTACTTTGGAAAAAAAATATTTTTTTAGTTTCTTTGGAAAAAAAAATATTTTTTTAGTTACTTTGGAAAAAAAAATATTTTTTTAGTTTCTTTGGAAAAAAAAATATTTTTTTAGTTACTTTGGAAAAAAAAATATTTTTTTAGTTACTTTGGAAAAAAAATATTTTTTTAGTTACTTTGGAAAAAAAAATATTTTTTTAGTTACTTTGGAAAAAAAAATATTTTTATAGTTACTTTGGAAAAAAAATATATTTTTTAGTTACTTTGGAAAAAAAAATATTTTTTTAGTTATTTTGGAAAAAAAAATATTTTTTTATTTACTTTGGAAAAAAAAATATTTTTTTAGTTACTTTGGAAAAAAAAATATTTTTTTAGTTACTTTGGAAAAAAAAATATTTTTTTAGTTACTTTGGAAAAAAAAATATTTTTTTAGTTACTTTGGAAAAAAAAATATTTTTTTAGTTACTTTGGAAAAAAAAAATTTTTTTTAGTTACTTTGGAAAAAAAAATATTTTTTTAGTTTCTTTGGAAAAAAAAAAGATTTTTTTAGTTACTTTGGAAAAAAAAATATTTTTTTAGTTACTTTGGAAAAAAAGTTACTTTTTTAGTTACTTTGGAAAAAAAAATATTTTTTTAGTTACTTTGGGAAAAAAAATATTTTTTTAGTTACTTTGGGAAAAAATTTTTTTTTTTAGTTACTTTGGAAAAAAAAATATTTTTTTAGTTACTTTGGAAAAAAAAATATTTTTTTAGTTACTTTGGAAAAAAAAATATTTTTTTAGTTACTTTGGAAAAAAAAATATTTTTTTAATTACTTTGGAAAAAAAATATTTTTTTAGTTACTTTGGAAAAAAAAATATTTTTTTAGTTACTTTGGAAAAAAAAATATTTTTTTAGTTACTTTGGAAAAAAAATTATTTTTTTAGTTACTTTGGAAAAAAAATTATTTTTTTAGTTACTTTGGAAAAAAAAATTTTTTTTTAGTTACTTTGGAAAAAAAATATTTTTTTAGTTACTTTGGAAAAAAAAATATTTTTTTAGTTTCTTTGGAAAAAAAAATATTTTTTTAGTTACTTTGGAAAAAAAAATATTTTTTTAGTTTCTTTGGGAAAAAAAATATTTTTTTAGTTACTTTGGAAAAAAAAATATTTTTTTAGTTACTTTGGAAAAAAAAATATTTTTTTAGTTACTTTGGAAAAAAAAATATTTTTTTAGTTACTTTGGAAAAAAAAATATTTTTTTAGTTACTTTGGAAAAAAAATAATTTTTTTTAGTTACTTTGGAAAAAAAAATATTTTTTTAGTTTCTTTGGAAAAAAAAAAAAAATTTTAGTTACTTTGGAAAAAAAAATATTTTTTTAGTTTCTTTGGAAAAAAAAATATTTTTTTAGTTACTTTGGAAAAAAAAAAAAAATTTTAGTTACTTTGGAAAAAAAAAAATTTTTTAGTTACTTTGGAAAAAAAAAAAAAAATTTTAGTTTCTTTGGAAAAAAAAATATTTTTTTAGTTACTTTGGAAATTTTTTTTTTTTTTTAGTTACTTTGGGAAAAAAAATATTTTTTTAGTTACTTTGGAAAAAAAAATATTTTTTTAGTTACTTTGTAAAAAAAAATATTTTTTTAGTTACTTTGGAAAAAAAAATATTTTTTTAGTTACTTTGGAAAAAAAAATATTTTTTTAGTTACTTTGGAAAAAAAAATATTTTTTTAGTTACTTTGGAAAAAAAATATTTTTTTAGTTACTTTGGAAAAAAAATATATTTTTTAGTTACTTTGGAAAAAAAAATATTTTTTTAGTTTCTTTGGAAAAAAAAATATTTTTTTAGTTACTTTGGAAAAAAAGTTACTTTTTTAGTTACTTTGGAAAATAAAATATTTTTTTAGTTACTTTGGAAAAAAATATATTTTTTTAGTTACTTTGGAAAAAAAAATATTTTTTTAGTTACTTTGGAAAAAAAAATTTTTTTTTAGTTACTTTGGAAAAAAAAATATTTTTTTAGTTTCTTTGGAAAAAAAAAAGAATTTTTTAGTTACTTTGGAAAAAAAATTTTTTTTTTAGTTTCTTTGGAAAAAAAAATATTTTTTTAGTTACTTTGGAAAAAAAAATATTTTTTTAGTTACTTTGGAAAAAAAAATATTTTTTTAGTTTCTTTGGAAAAAAAAATATTTTTTTAGTTACTTTGGAAAAAAAAATATTTTTTTAGTTACTTTGGAAAAAAAAATATTTTTTTAGTTACTTTGGAAAAAAAAATATTTTTTTAGTTACTTTGGAAAAAAAAATATTTTTTTAGTTACTTTGGAAAAAAAATATATTTTTTTAATTACTTTGGAAAAAAAATATTTTTTTAGTTACTTTGGAAAAAAAATATATTTTTTTAGTTACTTTGGAAAAAAAAATATTTTTTTAGTTACTTTGGAAAAAAAAATATTTTTTTAGTTACTTTGGAAAAAAATATATTTTTTTAGTTACTTTGGAAAAAATTTACTTTTTTAGTTACTTTGGAAAAAAAAATATTTTTTTAGTTACTTTGGAAAAAAAGTTACTTTTTTAGTTACTTTGGAAAAAAAAATATTTTTTTAGTTACTTTGGGAAAAAAAATATTTTTTTAGTTACTTTGGGAAAAAAAATATTTTTTTAGTTACTTTGGAAAAAAAAATATTTTTTTAGTTACTTTGGAAAAAAAAATATTTTTTTAGTTACTTTGGAAAAAAAAATATTTTTTTAGTTACTTTGGAAATTTTTTTTTTTTTTTAGTTACTTTGGAAAAAAAATAATTTTTTAGTTACTTTGGAAAAAAAAATATTTTTTTAGTTTCTTTGGAAAAAAATATATTTTTTTAGTTACTTTGGAAAAAAAAATATTTTTTTAGTTTCTTTGGGAAAAAAAATATTTTTTTAGTTACTTTGGAAAAAAAAAAATTTTTTTAGTTACTTTGGAAAAAAAAATATTTTTTTAGTTACTTTGGAAAAAAAAAAATTTTTTTAGTTACTTTGGAAAAAAAAAATTTTTTTTAGTTACTTTGGAAAAAAAAATATTTGTTTAGTTACTTTGGAAAAAAAAATATTTTTTTAGTTTCTTTGGAAAAAAAAAAAATTTTTTAGTTACTTTGGAAAAAAAAATATTTTTTTAGTTTCTTTGGAAAAAAAAAAATTTTTTTAGTTACTTTGGAAAAAAAAAATTTTTTTAGTTACTTTGGAAAAAAAAAATTTTTTTTAGTTACTTTGGAAAAAAAAATATTTTTTTAGTTTCTTTGGAAAAAAAAATATTTTTTTAGTTACTTTGGAAAAAATATATATTTTTTAGTTACTTTGGGAAAAAAAATATTTTTTTAGTTACTTTGGAAAAAAAAATATTTTTTTAGTTACTTTGGAAAAAAAATATTTTTTTAGTTACTTTGGAAAAAAAAAATTTTTTTTAGTTACTTTGGAAAAAAAAATATTTTTTTAGTTTCTTTGGAAAAAAAAATATTTTTTTAGTTACTTTGGAAAAAAAGTTACTTTTTTAGTTACTTTGGAAAAAAAGTTACTTTTTTAGTTACTTTGGAAAATAAAATATTTTTTTAGTTACTTTGGAAAAAAAAATATTTTTTTAGTTACTTTGGAAAAAAATATATTTTTTTAGTTACTTTGGAAAAAAAAATATTTTTTTAGTTACTTTGGAAAAAAAAAAAATTTTTTAGTTACTTTGGAAAAAAAAAAATTTTTTTAGTTTCTTTGGAAAAAAATTTTTTTTTTAGTTACTTTGGAAAAAAAAATATTTTTTTAGTTTCTTTGGAAAAAAAAATATTTTTTTAGTTACTTTGGAAAAAAAAAATTTTTTTTAGTTACTTTGGAAAAAAAAAAAATTTTTTAGTTACTTTGGAAAAAAAAATATTTTTTTAGTTTCTTTGGAAAAAAAATATTGTTTTAGTTACTTTGGAAAAAAAAATATTGTTTTAGTTACTTTGGAAAAAAAAATATTTTTTTAGTTACTTTGGAAAAAAAAATATTGTTTTAGTTACTTTGGAAAAAAAAATATTTTTTAGTTACTTTGGAAAAAAATATATTTTTTTAGTTACTTTGGAAAAAAATATATTTTTTTAGTTACTTTGGAAAAAAAAATATTTTTTTAGTTACTTTGGAAAAAAAAATATTTTTTTAGTTACTTTGGAAAAAAAAATATTTTTTTAGTTACTTTGGAAAAAATTTACTTTTTTAGTTACTTTGGAAAAAAAAATATTTTTTTAGTTACTTTGGAAAAAAAGTTACTTTTTTAGTTACTTTGGAAAAAAAAATATTTTTTTAGTTACTTTGGGAAAAAAAATATTTTTTTAGTTACTTTGGGAAAAAAAATATTTTTTTAGTTACTTTGGAAAAAAAAATATTTTTTTAGTTACTTTGGAAAAAAAAATATTTTTTTAGTTACTTTGGAAAAAAAAATATTTTTTTAGTTACTTTGGAAAAAAATTTTTTTTTTTAATTACTTTGGAAAAAAAATATTTTTTTAGTTACTTTGGAAAAAAAAATATTTTTTTAGTTTCTTTGGAAAAAAAAATATTTTTTTAGTTACTTTGGAAAAAAAAATATTTTTTTAGTTTCTTTGGGAAAAAAAATATTTTTTTAGTTACTTTGGAAAAAAAAATATTTTTTTAGTTACTTTGGAAAAAAAAATATTTTTTTAGTTACTTTGGAAAAAAAAATATTTTTTTAGTTACTTTGGAAAAAAAAATTTTTTTTTAGTTACTTTGGAAAAAAAAATTTTTTTTTAGTTACTTTGGAAAAAAAAATATTTTTTTAGTTTCTTTGGAAAAAAATTTTTTTTTTTAGTTTCTTTGGAAAAAAAAAATGTTTTAGTTACTTTGGAAAAAAAAATATTTTTTTAGTTTCTTTGGAAAAAAAAATATTTTTTTAGTTACTTTGGAAAAAAAAATATTTTTTTAGTTACTTTGGAAAAAAAAATTTTTTTTTAGTTACTTTGGAAAAAAAAATATTTTTTTAGTTTCTTTGGAAAAAAAAATATTTTTTTAGTTACTTTGGAAAAAAAAATATTTTTTTAGTTACTTTGGAAAAAAAATATTTTTTTAGTTACTTTGGAAAAAAAAATATTTTTTTAGTTACTTTGGAAAAAAAAATATTTTTTTAGTTACTTTGGAAAAAAAAATATATTTTTTAGTTACTTTGGAAAAAAAAATATTTTTTTAGTTACTTTGGAAAAAAAAATATTTTTTTAGTTACTTTGGAAAAAAAAATATTTTTTTAGTTACTTTGGAAAAAAAAATATTTTTTTAGTTACTTTGGAAAAAAAAATATTTTTTTAGTTACTTTGGAAAAAAAAATATTTTTTTAGTTACTTTGGAAAAAAAAATATTTTTTTAGTTACTTTGGAAAAAAAAAATTTTTTTTAGTTACTTTGGAAAAAAAAATATTTTTTTAGTTTCTTTGGAAAAAAAAAAAAAAATTTTTAGTTACTTTGGAAAAAAAAATATTTTTTTAGTTTCTTTGGAAAAAAAAATTTTTTTTTAGTTACTTTGGAAAAAAAAATATTTTTTTAGTTACTTTGGAAAAAAAAATATTTTTTTAGTTACTTTGGAAAAAAAAATATTTTTTTAGTTACTTTGGAAAAAAAAATATTTTTTTAGTTACTTTGGAAAAAAAAATATTTTTTTAGTTACTTTGGAAAAAAAATATTTTTTTAGTTACTTTGGAAAAAAAAATATTTTTTTAGTTACTTTGGAAAAAAAAATATTTTTTTAGTTACTTTGGAAAAAAAATATATTTTTTAGTTACTTTGGAAAAAAAAATATTTTTTTAGTTACTTTGGAAAAAAAAATATTTTTTTAGTTACTTTGGAAAAAAAAATATTTTTTTAGTTACTTTGGAAAAAAAAATATTTTTTTAGTTACTTTGGAAAAAAAAAAATTTTTTTAGTTACTTTGGAAAAAAAAATATTTTTTTAGTTACTTTGGAAAAAAAAATTTTTTTTTAGTTACTTTGGAAAAAAAAATATTTTTTTAGTTTCTTTGGAAAAAAAAAAAAAATTTTTAGTTACTTTGGAAAAAAAAATATTTTTTTAGTTTCTTTGGAAAAAAAAATATTTTTTTAGTTACTTTGGAAAAAAAAATATTTTTTTAGTTACTTTGGAAAAAAAAATATTTTTTTAGTTACTTTGGAAAAAAAAATATTTTTTTAGTTACTTTGGAAAAAAAAATATGTTTTTAGTTACTTTGGAAAAAAATATATATTTTTAGTTACTTTGGAAAAAAAATATTTTTTTAGTTACTTTGGAAAAAAAATATTTTTTTAGTTACTTTGGAAAAAAAAATATTTTTTTAGTTACTTTGGAAAAAAAAATATTTTTTTAGTTACTTTGGAAAAAAAAATATTTTTTTAGTTACTTTGGAAAAAAAAATATTTTTTTAGTTACTTTGGAAAAAAAAATATTTTTTTAGTTACTTTGGAAAAAAAAAAAATTTTTTAGTTACTTTGGGAAAAAAAATATTTTTTTAGTTACTTTGGAAAAAAAAATATTTTTTTAATTACTTTGGAAAAAAAATTTTTTTTAGTTACTTTGGAAAAAAAAATAAAATTTTAGTTACTTTGGAAAAAAAAATATTTTTTTAGTTACTTTGGAAAAAATATATTTTTTTAGTTACTTTGGAAAAAAAAATATTTATTTAGTTACTTTGGAAAAAAAATATATTTTTTTAGTTACTTTGGAAAAAAAAATATTTTTTTAGTTACTTTGGAAAAAAATATATTTTTTTAGTTACTTTGGAAAAAAATATATTTTTTTAGTTACTTTGGAAAAAATTTACTTTTTTAGTTACTTTGGAAAAAAAAATATTTTTTTAGTTACTTTGGAAAAAAAGTTACTTTTTTAGTTACTTTGGAAAAAAAAATATTTTTTTAGTTACTTTGGAAAAAAAAATATTTTTTTAGTTACTTTGGAAAAAAAAATATTTTTTTAGTTACTTTGGAAAAAAAAATATTTTTTTAGTTACTTTGGAAAAAAAAAAATTTTTTTAGTTACTTTGGAAAAAAAAATATTTTTTTAGTTTCTTTGGGAAAAAAAATAATTTTTTAGTTACTTTGGAAAAAAAAATATTTTTTTAGTTAATTTGGAAAAAAAAATATTTTTTTAGTTTCTTTGGAAAAAAATATATTTTTTTAGTTACTTTGGAAAAAAAAATATTTTTTTAGTTACTTTGGAAAAAAAAATATTTTTTTAGTTTCTTTGGAAAAAAAAATATTTTTTTAGTTACTTTGGAAAAAAAAATATTTTTTTAGTTACTTTGGAAAAAAAAATATTTTTTTAGTTACTTTGGAAAAAAAAAAATTTTTTTAGTTACTTTGGAAAAAAAATATTTTTTTAGTTTCTTTGGAAAAAAAATAATTTTTTAGTTACTTTGGAAAAAAAAATATTTTTTTAGTTACTTTGGAAAAAAAAATATTTTTTTAGTTTCTTTGGAAAAAAAAATATTTTTTTAGTTACTTTGGAAAAAAAAATATTTTTTTAGTTACTTTGGAAAAAAAAATATTTTTTTAGTTTCTTTGGAAAAAAAAATATTTTTTTAGTTACTTTGGAAAAAAAAATATTTTTTTAGTTACTTTGGAAAAAAAAATATTTTTTTAGTTACTTTGGGAAAAAAAATATTTTTTTAGTTACTTTGGAAAAAAAAATATTTTTTTAATTACTTTGGAAAAAAAAATTTTTTTAGTTACTTTGGAAAAAAAAATATTTTAGTTACTTTGGAAAAAAAAATATTTTTTTAGTTACTTTGGAAAAAAATATATTTTTTTAGTTACTTTGGAAAAAAAAATATTTTTTTAGTTACTTTGGAAAAAAAAAATATTTTTTTAGTTACTTTGGAAAAAAAAATATTTTTTTAGTTACTTTGGAAAAAAAAATATTTTTTTAGTTACTTTGGAAAAAAAAATATTTTTTTAGTTACTTTGGAAAAAATTTACTTTTTTAGTTACTTTGGAAAAAATTTACTTTTTTAGTTACTTTGGAAAAAAAAATATTTTTTTAGTTACTTTGGGAAAAAAAATATTTTTTTAGTTACTTTGGGAAAAAAAAATTTTTTTTAGTTACTTTGGGAAAAAAAATATTTTTTTAGTTACTTTGGAAAAAAAAATATTTTTTTAGTTACTTTGGAAAAAAAAATATTTTTTTAGTTACTTTGGAAAAAAAAATATTTTTTTAATTACTTTGGAAAAAAAATATTTTTTTAGTTACTTTGGAAAAAAAAATATTTTTTTAGTTACTTTGGAAAAAATTTACTTTTTTAGTTACTTTGGAAAAAATTTACTTTTTTAGTTACTTTGGAAAAAAAAATATTTTTTTAGTTACTTTGGGAAAAAAAATATTTTTTTAGTTACTTTGGGAAAAAAATTTTTTTTTTAGTTACTTTGGGAAAAAAAATATTTTTTTAGTTACTTTGGAAAAAAAAATATTTTTTTAGTTACTTTGGAAAAAAAAATATTTTTTTAGTTACTTTGGAAAAAAAAATATTTTTTTAATTACTTTGGAAAAAAAATATTTTTTTAGTTACTTTGGAAAAAAAAATATTTTTTTAGTTACTTTGGAAAAAAAATTATTTTTTTAGTTACTTTGGAAAAAAAATTATTTTTTTAGTTACTTTGGAAAAAAAATTATTTTTTTAGTTACTTTGGAAAAAAATTTTTTTTTTTAGTTACTTTGGAAAAAAAATAATTTTTTAGTTACTTTGGAAAAAAAAATCTTTTTTTAGTTTCTTTGGAAAAAAAAATATTTTTTTAGTTACTTTGGAAAAAAAAATATTTTTTTAGTTTCTTTGGGAAAAAAATATTTTTTTAGTTACTTTGGAAAAAAAAATATTTTTTTAGTTTCTTTGGGAAAAAAAATATTTTTTTAGTTACTTTGGAAAAAAAAATATTTTTTTAGTTACTTTGGAAAAAAAAATATTTTTTTAGTTACTTTGGAAAAAAAAATATTTTTTTAGTTTCTTTGGAAAAAAAAATATTTTTTTAGTTACTTTGGAAAAAAAAAAAATTTTTTAGTTACTTTGGAAAAAAAAAAAAATTTTAGTTACTTTGGAAAAAAAAATATTTTTTTTAGTTTCTTTGGAAAAAAAAATATTTTTTTAGTTACTTTGGAAAATTTTTTTTTTTTTTAGTTACTTTGGGAAAAAAAAAATTTTTTTAGTTACTTTGGAAAAAAAAATATTTTTTTAGTTACTTTGGAAAAAAAAATATTTTTTTAGTTACTTTGGAAAAAAAAATATTTTTTTAGTTACTTTGGAAAAAAAAATATTTTTTTAGTTACTTTGGAAAAAAAAATATTTTTTTAGTTACTTTGGAAAAAAAATATTTTTTTAGTTACTTTGGAAAAAAAATATATTTTTTAGTTACTTTGGAAAAAAAAATATTTTTTTAGTTTCTTTGGAAAAAAAAATATTTTTTTAGTTACTTTGGAAAAAAAGTTACTTTTTTAGTTACTTTGGAAAAAAAGTTACTTTTTTAGTTACTTTGGAAAATAAAATATTTTTTTAGTTACTTTGGAAAAAAAAATATTTTTTTAGTTACTTTGGAAAAAAAAATATTTTTTTAGTTACTTTGGAAAAAAAAATTTTTTTTTAGTTACTTTGGAAAAAAAAATATTTTTTTAGTTTCTTTGGAAAAAAAAAAGAATTTTTTAGTTACTTTGGAAAAAAAAATTTTTTTTTAGTTTCTTTGGAAAAAAAAATATTTTTTTAGTTACTTTGGAAAAAAAAAAATTTTTTTAGTTACTTTGGAAAAAAAAATATTTTTTTAGTTACTTTGGAAAAAAAAAAAATTTTTAGTTACTTTGGAAAAAAAATATTTTTTTAGTTACTTTGGAAAAAAAAATATTTTTTTAGTTACTTTGGAAAAAAAAATATTTTTTTAGTTACTTTGGAAAAAAAAATATTTTTTTAGTTACTTTGGAAAAAAAAATATTTTTTTAGTTACTTTGGAAAAAAAAATATTTTTTTAGTTACTTTGGAAAAAAAAATATTTTTTTAGTTACTTTGGAAAAAAAATATTTTTTTAATTACTTTGGAAAAAAAATATTTTTTTAGTTACTTTGGAAAAAAAAAAATTTTTTAGTTACTTTGGAAAAAAAAATATTTTTTTAGTTACTTTGGAAAAAAAAATATTTTTTTAGTTACTTTGGAAAAAAAAAATTTTTTTTAGTTACTTTGGAAAAAAAAATTTTTTTTTAGTTACTTTGGAAAAAAAAATATTTTTTTAGTTACTTTGGAAAAAAAAATATTTTTTTAGTTACTTTGGAAAAAAAAATATTTTTTTAGTTTATTTGGAAAAAAAAAAGAATTTTTTAGTTACTTTGGAAAAAAAAATATTTTTTTAGTTTCTTTGGAAAAAAAAATATTTTTTTAGTTACTTTGGAAAAAAAAATATTTTTTTAGTTACTTTGGAAAAAAAAATATTTTTTTAGTTACTTTGGAAAAAAAAATATTTTTTTAGTTTCTTTGGAAAAAAAAATATTTTTTTAGTTACTTTGGAAAAAAAAATATTTTTTTAGTTACTTTGGAAAAAAATATATTTTTTTAGTTACTTTGGAAAAAATTTACTTTTTTTGTTACTTTGGAAAAAATTTTACTTTTTTTAGTTACTTTGGAAAAAAAGTTACTTTTTTAGTTACTTTGGAAAAAAAAATATTTTTTTAGTTACTTTGGGAAAAAAAATATTTTTTTAATTACTTTGGAAAAAAAATATTTTTTTAGTTTCTTTGGAAAAAAAAATATTTTTTTAGTTACTTTGGAAAAAAAAATATTTTTTTAGTTTCTTTGGAAAAAAAAATATTTTTTTAGTTACTTTGGAAAAAAAAATATTTTTTTAGTTACTTTGGAAAAAAAATATTTTTTTAGTTACTTTGGAAAAAAAAATATTTTTTTAGTTACTTTGGAAAAAAAAATATTTTTATAGTTACTTTGGAAAAAAAATATATTTTTTAGTTACTTTGGAAAAAAAATATTTTTTTAGTTATTTTGGAAAAAAAAATATTTTTTTATTTACTTTGGAAAAAAAAATATTTTTTTAGTTACTTTGGAAAAAAAAATATTTTTTTAGTTACTTTGGAAAAAAAAATATTTTTTTAGTTACTTTGGAAAAAAAAATATTTTTTTAGTTACTTTGGAAAAAAAAATATTTTTTTAGTTACTTTGGAAAAAAAAAATTTTTTTTAGTTACTTTGGAAAAAAAAATATTTTTTTAGTTTCTTTGGAAAAAAAAAAGATTTTTTTAGTTACTTTGGAAAAAAAAATATTTTTTTAGTTACTTTGGAAAAAAAGTTACTTTTTTAGTTACTTTGGAAAAAAAAATATTTTTTTAGTTACTTTGGGAAAAAAAATATTTTTTTAGTTACTTTGGGAAAAATTTTTTTTTTTTAGTTACTTTGGAAAAAAAAATATTTTTTTAGTTACTTTGGAAAAAAAAATATTTTTTTAGTTACTTTGGAAAAAAAAATATTTTTTTAGTTACTTTGGAAAAAAAAATATTTTTTTAATTACTTTGGAAAAAAAATATTTTTTTAGTTACTTTGGAAAAAAAAATATTTTTTTAGTTACTTTGGAAAAAAAAATATTTTTTTAGTTACTTTGGAAAAAAAATTATTTTTTTAGTTACTTTGGAAAAAAAATTATTTTTTTAGTTACTTTGGAAAAAAAAATTTTTTTTTAGTTACTTTGGAAAAAAAATATTTTTTTAGTTACTTTGGAAAAAAAAATATTTTTTTAGTTTCTTTGGAAAAAAAAATATTTTTTTAGTTACTTTGGAAAAAAAAATATTTTTTTAGTTTCTTTGGGAAAAAAAATATTTTTTTAGTTACTTTGGAAAAAAAAATATTTTTTTAGTTACTTTGGAAAAAAAAATATTTTTTTAGTTACTTTGGAAAAAAAAATATTTTTTTAGTTACTTTGGAAAAAAAAATATTTTTTTAGTTACTTTGGAAAAAAAATAATTTTTTTTAGTTACTTTGGAAAAAAAAATATTTTTTTAGTTTCTTTGGAAAAAAAAAAAAAATTTTAGTTACTTTGGAAAAAAAAATATTTTTTTAGTTTCTTTGGAAAAAAAAATATTTTTTTAGTTACTTTGGAAAAAAAAAAAAAATTTTAGTTACTTTGGAAAAAAAAAAATTTTTTAGTTACTTTGGAAAAAAAAAAAAAATTTTTAGTTTCTTTGGAAAAAAAAATATTTTTTTAGTTACTTTGGAAATTTTTTTTTTTTTTTAGTTACTTTGGGAAAAAAAATATTTTTTTAGTTACTTTGGAAAAAAAAATATTTTTTTAGTTACTTTGTAAAAAAAAATATTTTTTTAGTTACTTTGGAAAAAAAAATATTTTTTTAGTTACTTTGGAAAAAAAAATATTTTTTTAGTTACTTTGGAAAAAAAAATATTTTTTTAGTTACTTTGGAAAAAAAATATTTTTTTAGTTACTTTGGAAAAAAAATATATTTTTTAGTTACTTTGGAAAAAAAAATATTTTTTTAGTTTCTTTGGAAAAAAAAATATTTTTTTAGTTACTTTGGAAAAAAAGTTACTTTTTTAGTTACTTTGGAAAATAAAATATTTTTTTAGTTACTTTGGAAAAAAATATATTTTTTTAGTTACTTTGGAAAAAAAAATATTTTTTTAGTTACTTTGGAAAAAAAAATTTTTTTTTAGTTACTTTGGAAAAAAAAATATTTTTTTAGTTTCTTTGGAAAAAAAAAAGAATTTTTTAGTTACTTTGGAAAAAAAATTTTTTTTTTAGTTTCTTTGGAAAAAAAAAATATTTTTTTAGTTACTTTGGAAAAAAAAATATTTTTTTAGTTACTTTGGAAAAAAAAATATTTTTTTAGTTTCTTTGGAAAAAAAAATATTTTTTTAGTTACTTTGGAAAAAAAAATATTTTTTTAGTTACTTTGGAAAAAAAAATATTTTTTTAGTTACTTTGGAAAAAAAAATATTTTTTTAGTTACTTTGGAAAAAAAAATATTTTTTTAGTTACTTTGGAAAAAAAATATATTTTTTTAATTACTTTGGAAAAAAAATATTTTTTTAGTTACTTTGGAAAAAAAAAAAAAATTTTAGTTACTTTGGAAAAAAAAAAGAATTTTTTAGTTACTTTGGAAAAAAAAATATTTTTTTAGTTACTTTGGAAAAAAAGTTACTTTTTTAGTTACTTTGGAAAAAAAAATATTTTTTTAGTTACTTTGGGAAAAAAAATATTTTTTTAGTTACTTTGGGAAAAAAAATTTTTTTTTAGTTACTTTGGAAAAAAAATATTTTTTTAGTTACTTTGGAAAAAAAAATATTTTTTTAGTTACTTTGGAAAAAAAAATATTTTTTTAGTTACTTTGGAAAAAAAAATATTTTTTTAATTACTTTGGAAAAAAAATATTTTTTTAGTTACTTTGGAAAAAAAAATATTTTTTTAGTTACTTTGGAAAAAAAAATATTTTTTAGTTACTTTGGAAAAAAAATTATTTTTTTAGTTACTTTGGAAAAAAAATTATTTTTTTAGTTACTTTGGAAAAAAAAATTTTTTTTTAGTTACTTTGGAAAAAAAATATTTTTTTAGTTACTTTGGAAAAAAAAATATTTTTTTAGTTTCTTTGGAAAAAAAAATATTTTTTAGTTACTTTGGAAAAAAAAATATTTTTTTAGTTTCTTTGGGAAAAAAAAAATATTTTTTTAGTTACTTTGGAAAAAAAAATATTTTTTTAGTTACTTTGGAAAAAAAAATATTTTTTTAGTTACTTTGGAAAAAAAAATATTTTTTTAGTTACTTTGGAAAAAAAAATATTTTTTTAGTTACTTTGGAAAAAAAATAATTTTTTTTAGTTACTTTGGAAAAAAAATTTTTTTTTTTTTTTTTT
>NW_027634883.1:0-25456 GCF_949748355.1 Melanostigma gelatinosum | reverse complement strand
ATATTTTTTTAGTTACTTTGGGAAAAAAAATATTTTTTTAGTTACTTTGGAAAAAAAAATATTTTTTAGTTACTTTGGGAAAAAAAATATTTTTTTAGTTACTTTGGAAAAAAAAAAAATTTTTTAGTTACTTTGGAAAAAAAAATATTTTTTTAGTTTCTTTGGGAAAAAAAAATTTTTTTTAGTTACTTTGGAAAAAAATATTTTTTTTAGTTACTTTGGAAAAAAAATATTTTTTTTAGTTACTTTGGAAAAAAAAATATTTTTTTAGTTTCTTTGGAAAAAAAAATATATTTTTAGTTACTTTGGAAAAAAAAATATTTTTTTAGTTACTTTGGAAAAAAATATTTTTTTTAGGTACTTTGGAAAAAAAATATTTTTTTAGTTACTTTGGAAAAAAAATATTTTTTTAGTTACTTTGGAAAAAAAAATATTTTTTTAGTTACTTTGGAAAAAAAAATATTTTTTTAGTTACTTTGGAAAAAAAATATTTTTTTAGTTACTTTGGAAAAAAAAATTTTTTTTTAGTTACTTTGGAAAAAAAATTATTTTTTTAGTTACTTTGGAAAAAAAAATATTTTTTTAGTTACTTTGGAAAAAAAAATATTTTTTTAGTTACTTTGGAAAAAAAATTATTTTTTTAGTTACTTTGGAAAAAAAATATTTTTTTAGTTACTTTGGAAAAAAAAATATTTTTTTAGTTACTTTGGAAAAAAAAATATTTTTTTAGTTACTTTGGAAAAAAAAATATTTTTTTAGTTACTTTGGAAAAAAAAATATTTTTTTAGTTACTTTGGAAAAAAAAATATTTTTTTAGTTTCTTTGGAAAAAAAAATATTTTTTTAGTTACTTTGGAAAAAAAAATATTTTTTTAGTTACTTTGGAAAAAAAATTATTTTTTTAGTTACTTTGGAAAAAAAAATATTTTTTTAGTTACTTTGGAAAAAAAAATATTTTTTTAGTTACTTTGGAAAAAAAATATTTTTTTAGTTACTTTGGAAAAAAAAATATTTTTTTAGTTACTTTGGAAAAAAAAATATTTTTTTAGTTACTTTGGAAAAAAAAATATTTTTTTAGTTACTTTGGAAAAAAAAATATTTTTTTAGTTACTTTGGAAAAAAAAATATTTTTTTAGTTACTTTGGAAAAAAAATTATTTTTTTAGTTACTTTGGAAAAAAAAATATTTTTTTAGTTACTTTGGGAAAATTTTTTTTTTTTAGTTACTTTGGAAAAAAAAAAAATTTTTTAGTTACTTTGGAAAAAAAAATATTTTTTTAGTTTCTTTGGAAAAAAAAATATTTTTTTAGTTACTTTGGAAAAAAAAATATTTTTTTAGTTACTTTGGAAAAAAAATATTTTTTTAGTTACTTTGGAAAAAAAAATATTTTTTTAGTTACTTTGGAAAAAAAAATATTTTTTTAGTTACTTTGGAAAAAAAAATATTTTTTTAGTTACTTTGGAAAAAAAAATATTTTTTTAGTTACTTTGGAAAAAAAAATATTTTTTTAGTTACTTTGGAAAAAAAAATATTTTTTTAGTTACTTTGGAAAAAAAAAAATTTTTTTAGGTACTTTGGAAAAAAAAATTTTTTTTTAGTTACTTTGGAAAAAAAAAATTTTTTTTAGTTTCTTTGGGAAAAAAAATATTTTTTTAGTTACTTTGGAAAAAAAAATATTTTTTTAGTTACTTTGGAAAAAAAAATATTTTTTTAGTTTCTTTGGAAAAAAAAATATTTTTTTAGTTACTTTGGAAAAAAAAATATTTTTTTAGTTTCTTTGGAAAAAAAAATATTTTTTTAGTTACTTTGGAAAAAAATATATTTTTTTAGTTACTTTGGAAAAAAAAAATTTTTTTAGGTACTTTGGAAAAAAAAATATTTTTTTAGTTACTTTGGAAAAAAAATATTTTTTTAGTTACTTTGGAAAAAAAATATTTTTTTTAGTTACTTTGGAAAAAAAAATATTTTTTTAGTTACTTTGGAAAAAAAAATTTTTTTTAGTTTCTTTGGAAAAAAAAAATTTTTTTTAGTTACTTTGGAAAAAAAAATATTTTTTTAGTTTCTTTGGAAAAAAAAATATTTTTTTAGTTACTTTGGAAAAAAAATATTTTTTTAGTTACTTTGGAAAAAAAAATATTTTTTTAGTTACTTTGGAAAAAAAAATATTTTTTTAGTTACTTTGGAAAAAAAATATTTTTTTAGTTACTTTGGAAAAAAAATATTTTTTTAGTTACTTTGGAAAAAAATATATTTTTTTAGTTACTTTGGAAAAAAAATATTTTTTTAGTTACTTTGGAAAAAAAAATATTTTTTTAGTTACTTTGGAAAAAAAAATATTTTTTTAGTTACTTTGGAAAAAAAAAAATTTTTTTAGTTACTTTGGAAAAAAAAATATTTTTTTAGTTTCTTTGGAAAAAAAAATTTTTTTTTAGTTACTTTGGAAAAAAAAATATTTTTTTAGTTACTTTGGAAAAAAAAATATTTTTTTAGTTACTTTGGAAAAAAAAATATTTTTTTAGTTACTTTGGAAAAAAAAATATTTTTTTAGTTACTTTGGAAAAAAAAATATTTTTTTAGTTACTTTGGGAAAAAAAATATTTTTTTAGTTACTTTGGAAAAAAAATATTTTTTTAGTTACTTTGGAAAAAAAAATATTTTTTTAGTTACTTTGGAAAAAAAAATATTTTTTTAGTTACTTTGGAAAAAAAAATATTTTTTTAGTTACTTTGGAAAAAAAAATATTTTTTTAGTTACTTTGGAAAAAAAAATATTTTTTTAGTTACTTTGGAAAAAAAAATATTTTTTTAGTTACTTTGGAAAAAAAAATATTTTTTTAGTTACTTTGGAAAAAAAAATATTTTTTTAGTTACTTTGGAAAAAAAAATATTTTTTTAGTTACTTTGGAAAAAAAAATAATTTTTTAGTTACTTTGGAAAAAAATTTTTTATTTTAGTTTCTTTGGAAAAAAAATTTTTTTTTAGTTACTTTGGAAAAAAAAATTTTTTTTTAGTTTCTTTGGAAAAAAAATATTTTTTTAGTTACTTTGGAAAAAAAAATATTTTTTTAGTTACTTTGGAAAAAAAAATATTTTTTTAGTTACTTTGGAAAAAAAATTTTTTTTTTAGTTTCTTTGGAAAAAAAAATATTTTTTTAGTTACTTTGGAAAAAAAAAATTTTTTTTAGTTACTTTGGAAAAAATAATATTTTTTTAGTTACTTTGGAAAAAAAAAATTTTTTTTAGTTACTTTGGAAAAAATAATATTTTTTTAGTTACTTTGGAAAAAAAAATATTTTTTTAGTTACTTTGGAAAAAAAAATATTTTTTTAGTTACTTTGGAAAAAAAAATATTTTTTTAGTTACTTTGGAAAAAAAAAAATTTTTTTAGTTACTTTGGAAAAAAAAATATTTTTTTAGGTACTTTGGAAAAAAAAATATTTTTTTAGTTACTTTGGAAAAAAAATATTTTTTTAGTTACTTTGGAAAAAAAAATATTTTTTTAGGTACTTTGGAAAAAAAAATATTTTTTTAGTTACTTTGGAAAAAAAATATTTTTTTAGTTACTTTGGAAAAAAAAATATTTTTTTAGTTACTTTGGAAAAAAAAATATTTTTTTAGTTACTTTGGAAAAAAAAAATTTTTTTTAGTTACTTTGGAAAAAAAATATTTTTTTAGGTACTTTGGAAAAAAAATATTTTTTTAGTTACTTTGGAAAAAAAATATTTTTTTAGTTACTTTGGAAAAAAAAATATTTTTTTAGTTACTTTGGAAAAAAAAATATTTTTTTAGTTACTTTGGAAAAAAAAATATTTTTTTAGTTACTTTGGAAAAAAAAATATTTTTTTAGTTACTTTGGAAAAAAAATTATTTTTTTAGTTACTTTGGAAAAAAAAAAAAATTTTTAGTTTCTTTGGAAAAAAAAAAATTTTTTAGTTACTTTGGAAAGAAAAATATTTTTTTAGTTTCTTTGGAAAAAAAAATATTTTTTTAGTTACTTTGGAAAAAAAATGATTTTTTTAGTTTCTTTGGAAAAAAAAATATTTTTTTAGTTACTTTGGAAAAAAAAATATTTTTAGTTACTTTGGAAAAAAAAATATTTTTTTAGTTACTTTGGAAAAAAAAATATTTTTTTAGTTACTTTGGAAAAAAAATTATTTTTTTAGTTACTTTGGAAAAAAAATATTTTTTTAGTTACTTTGGAAAAAAAAATATTTTTTTAGTTACTTTGGAAAAAAAATATTTTTTTAGTTACTTTGGAAAAAAAAATATTTTTAGTTACTTTGGAAAAAAAATTATTTTTTTAGTTACTTTGGAAAAAAAAATATTTTTTTAGTTACTTTGGAAAAAAAATTATTTTTTTAGTTACTTTGGAAAAAAAATATTTTTTTAGTTACTTTGGAAAAAAAAATATTTTTTTAGTTACTTTGGAAAAAAAAATATTTTTTTAGTTACTTTGGAAAAAAAAAATTTTTTTTAGTTACTTTGGAAAAAAAAATATTTTTTTAGGTACTTTGGAAAAAAAAATATTTTTTTAGTTACTTTGGAAAAAAAATATTTTTTTAGTTACTTTGGAAAAAAAAATATTTTTTTAGGTACTTTGGAAAAAAAAATATTTTTTTAGTTACTTTGGAAAAAAAATATTTTTTTAGTTACTTTGGAAAAAAAAATATTTTTTTAGTTACTTTGGAAAAAAAAATATTTTTTTAGTTACTTTGGAAAAAAAAAAATTTTTTTAGTTACTTTGGAAAAAAAATATTTTTTTAGGTACTTTGGAAAAAAAATATTTTTTTAGTTACTTTGGAAAAAAAATATTTTTTTAGTTACTTTGGAAAAAAAAATATTTTTTTAGTTACTTTGGAAAAAAAAATATTTTTTTAGTTACTTTGGAAAAAAAAATATTTTTTTAGTTACTTTGGAAAAAAAAATATTTTTTTAGTTACTTTGGAAAAAAAATTATTTTTTTAGTTACTTTGGAAAAAAAAAAAAAATTTTAGTTTCTTTGGAAAAAAAATTTTTTTTTAGTTACTTTGGAAAGAAAAATATTTTTTTAGTTTCTTTGGAAAAAAAAATATTTTTTTAGTTACTTTGGAAAAAAAATGATTTTTTTAGTTTCTTTGGAAAAAAAAATATTTTTTTAGTTACTTTGGAAAAAAAAAATATTTTTAGTTACTTTGGAAAAAAAATTATTTTTTTAGTTACTTTGGAAAAAAAAATATTTTTTTAGTTACTTTGGAAAAAAAATTATTTTTTTAGTTACTTTGGAAAAAAAATATTTTTTTAGTTACTTTGGAAAAAAAAATATTTTTTTAGTTACTTTGGAAAAAAAATATTTTTTTAGTTACTTTGGAAAAAAAAATATTTTTAGTTACTTTGGAAAAAAAATTATTTTTTTAGTTACTTTGGAAAAAAAATTATTTTTTTAGTTACTTTGGAAAAAAAATTATTTTTTTAGTTACTTTGGAAAAAAAATATTTTTTTAGTTACTTTGGAAAAAAAAATATTTTTTTAGTTACTTTGGAAAAAAAATATTTTTTTAGTTACTTTGGAAAAAAAAATATTTTTTTAGTTACTTTGGAAAAAAAAATATTTTTTTAGTTACTTTGGAAAAAAAAATATTTTTTTAGTTACTTTGGAAAAAAAATTATTTTTTTAGTTACTTTGGAATTTTTTTTTTTTTTTTAGTTACTTTGGAAAAAAAAATTTTTTTTTAGTTACTTTGGAAAAAAAAATATTTTTTTAGTTACTTTGGAAAAAAAAATATTTTTTTAGTTTCTTTGGAAAAAAAACATATTTTTTTAGTTACTTTGGAAAAAAAAAATTTTTTTTAGTTACTTTGGAAAAAAAATATTTTTTTAGTTACTTTGGAAAAAAAAATATTTTTTTAGTTACTTTGGAAAAAAAATATTTTTTTAGTTACTTTGGAAAAAAAAATATTTTTTTAGTTACTTTGGAAAAAAAAATATTTTTTTAGTTACTTTGGAAAAAAAAATATTTTTTTAGGTACTTTGGAAAAAAAAATATTTTTTTAGTTACTTTGGAAAAAAAAATTTTTTTTAGTTACTTTGGAAAAAAAAATATTTTTTTAGTTACTTTGGAAAAAAAAATATTTTTTTAGGTACTTTGGAAAAAAAAATATTTTTTTAGTTACTTTGGAAAAAAAAAATTTTTTTAGTTACTTTGGAAAAAAAAAATTTTTTTAGTTACTTTGGAAAAAAAAATATTTTTTTAGTTACTTTGGAAAAAAAAATATTTTTTTAGTTACTTTGGAAAAAAAAATTTTTTTTAGTTACTTTGGAAAAAAAAATATTTTTTTAGTTTCTTTGGAAAAAAAAATATTTTTTTAGTTACTTTGGAAAAAAAAATATTTTTTTAGTTACTTTGGAAAAAAATATATATATTTTTTAGTTACTTTGGAAAAAAAAATATTTTTTTAGTTACTTTGGAAAAAAAAATATTTTTTAGTTACTTTGGGAAAAAAAATATTTTTTTAGTTACTTTGGAAAAAAAATAATTTTTTTAGTTACTTTGGAAAAAAAAATATTTTTTTAGTTTCTTTGGGAAAAAAAATATTTTTTTAGTTACTTTGGAAAAAAAAAATTTTTTTAGTTACTTTGGAAAAAAAATATATTTTTTAGTTACTTTGGAAAAAAAAATATTTTTTTAGTTTCTTTGGAAAAAAAAATATTTTTTTAGTTACTTTGGAAAAAAAAATATTTTTTTAGTTACTTTGGAAAAAAATATTTTTTTTTAGGTACTTTGGAAAAAAAATATTTTTTTAGTTACTTTGGAAAAAAAATATTTTTTTAGTTACTTTGGAAAAAAAAATATTTTTTTAGTTACTTTGGAAAAAAAAATATTTTTTTAGTTACTTTGGAAAAAAAATATTTTTTTAGTTACTTTGGAAAAAAAAAAATTTTTTTAGTTACTTTGGAAAAAAAATTATTTTTTTAGTTACTTTGGAAAAAAAAATATTTTTTTAGTTACTTTGGAAAAAAAATTATTTTTTTAGTTACTTTGGAAAAAAAAATATTTTTTTAGTTACTTTGGAAAAAAAAATATTTTTTTAGTTACTTTGGAAAAAAAATATTTTTTTAGTTACTTTGGAAAAAAAATATTTTTTTAGTTACTTTGGAAAAAAAAATATTTTTTTAGTTACTTTGGAAAAAAAAATATTTTTTTAGTTACTTTGGAAAAAAAAATATTTTTTTAGTTACTTTGGAAAAAAAAATATTTTTTTAGTTACTTTGGAAAAAAAATATTTTTTTAGTTTCTTTGGAAAAAAAAATATTTTTTTAGTTACTTTGGAAAAAAAATTATTTTTTTAGTTACTTTGGAAAAAAAATTATTTTTTTAGTTACTTTGGAAAAAAAAATATTTTTTTAGTTACTTTGGAAAAAAAAATATTTTTTTAGTTACTTTGGAAAAAAAATATTTTTTTAGTTACTTTGGAAAAAAAAATATTTTTTTAGTTACTTTGGAAAAAAAAATATTTTTTTAGTTACTTTGGAAAAAAAAATATTTTTTTAGTTACTTTGGAAAAAAAATTATTTTTTTAGTTACTTTGGAAAAAAAAATATTTTTTTAGTTACTTTGGAAAAAAAAATATTTTTTTAGTTACTTTGGAAAAAAAAATATTTTTTTAGTTACTTTGGAAAAAAAAATATTTTTTTAGTTACTTTGGAAAAAAAAATATTTTTTTAGTTACTTTGGAAAAAAAAATATTTTTTTAGTTACTTTGGAAAAAAAAATATTTTTTTAGTTACTTTGGAAAAAAAAATATTTTTTTAGTTACTTTGGAAAAAAAAATAATTTTTTAGTTACTTTGGAAAATTTTTTTTTATTTTAGTTTCTTTGGAAAAAAAAATATTTTTTAGTTACTTTGGAAAAAAAAATATTTTTTTAGTTTCTTTGGAAAAAAAAATATTTTTTTAGTTACTTTGGAAAAAAAAATATTTTTTTAGTTACTTTGGAAAAAAAAATATTTTTTTAGTTACTTTGGAAAAAAAATTTTTTTTTTAGTTTCTTTGGAAAAAAAAATATTTTTTTAGTTACTTTGGAAAAAAAAAAAAATTTTTAGTTACTTTGGAAAAAAAATATTTTTTTAGTTACTTTGGAAAAAAAAATATTTTTTTAGTTACTTTGGAAAAAAAATATTTTTTTAGTTACTTTGGAAAAAAAAATATTTTTTTAGTTACTTTGGAAAAAAAAATATTTTTTTAGTTACTTTGGAAAAAAAAATATTTTTTTAGGTACTTTGGAAAAAAAAATATTTTTTTAGTTACTTTGGAAAAAAAAAAATTTTTTAGTTACTTTGGAAAAAAAATAATTTTTTAGTTACTTTGGAAAAAAAAAAAATTTTTTAGTTACTTTGGAAAAAAAAATATTTTTTTAGTTACTTTGGAAAAAAAAATATTTTTTTAGTTACTTTGGAAAAAAAAATATTTTTTTAGTTACTTTGGAAAAAAAAAAATTTTTTAGTTACTTTGGAAAAAAAAATATTTTTTTAGTTTCTTTGGGAAAAAAAATATTTTTTTAGTTACTTTGGAAAAAAAAATATTTTTTTAGTTACTTTGGAAAAAAAAAATTTTTTTTAGTTACTTTGGAAAAAAAAATATTTTTTTAGTTTCTTTGGAAAAAAAAAAATTTTTTTAGTTACTTTGGAAAAAAAAAAATTTTTTTAGTTACTTTGGAAAAAAAAAAATTTTTTTAGTTACTTTGGAAAAAAAATATTTTTTTAGTTACTTTGGAAAAAAAATTTTTTTTTTAGTTACTTTGGAAAAAAAAATTTTTTTTTAGTTACTTTGGAAAAAAAAAATTTTTTTTAGTTACTTTGGAAAAAAAAATATTTTTTTAGTTTCTTTGGAAAAAAAAATATTTTTTTAGTTACTTTGGAAAAAAAAAAATTTTTTTAGTTACTTTGGAAAAAAAAAATTTTTTTTAGGTACTTTGGAAAAAAAAATATTTTTTTAGTTACTTTGGAAAAAAAATATTTTTTTAGTTACTTTGGAAAAAAAAATATTTTTTTAGTTACTTTGGAAAAAAAAATATTTTTTTAGTTACTTTGGAAAAAAAATATTTTTTTAGTTACTTTGGAAAAAAAAATATTTTTTTAGTTACTTTGGAAAAAAAAATATTTTTTTAGTTACTTTGGAAAAAAAATATTTTTTTAGTTTCTTTGGAAAAAAAAAATTTTTTTTAGTTACTTTGGAAAAAAAAATATTTTTTTAGTTTCTTTGGAAAAAAAAATATTTTTTTAGTTACTTTGGAAAAAAAAATATTTTTTTAGTTTCTTTGGAAAAAAAAATATTTTTTTAGTTACTTTGGAAAAAAAAATATTTTTTTAGTTACTTTGGAAAAAAAAATATTTTTTTAGTTACTTTGGAAAAAAAAATATTTTTTTAGTTACTTTGGGAAAAAAAATATTTTTTTAGTTACTTTGGAAAAAAAAATATTTTTTTAGTTACTTTGGAAAAAAAATAATTTTTTTAGTTACTTTGGAAAAAAAAATTTTTTTTAGTTACTTTGGAAAAAAAAATATTTTTTTAGTTACTTTGGAAAAAAAAAAATTTTTTTAGTTACTTTGGAAAAAAAAATATTTTTTTAGTTACTTTGGAAAAAAAAAAATGTTTTAGTTACTTTGGAAAAAAAATTATTTTTTTAGGTACTTTGGAAAAAAAAATATTTTTTTAGTTACTTTGGAAAAAAAATATTTTTTTAGTTACTTTGGAAAAAAAAATATTTTTTTAGTTACTTTGGGAAAAAAAATATTTTTTTAGTTACTTTGGGAAAAAAAATTTTTTTTTAGTTACTTTGGAAAAAAAAAAAATTTTTTAGTTACTTTGGAAAAAAAAATATTTTTTTAGTTACTTTGGAAAAAAAAAAATTTTTTTAGTTACTTTGGAAAAAAAAAAAATTTTTTAGTTACTTTGGAAAAAAAAATTTTTTTTTAGTTACTTTGGAAAAAAAAATATTTTTTTAGTTACTTTGGAAAAAAAAATATTTTTTTAGTTACTTTGGAAAAAAAAAATTTTTTTTAGTTACTTTGGAAAAAAAATTTTTTTTTTAGTTTCTTTGGAAAAAAAAATATTTTTTTAGTTACTTTGGAAAAAAAAATATTTTTTTAGTTACTTTGGAAAAAAAAATATTTTTTTAGTTACTTTGGAAAAAAAAATATTTTTTTAGTTACTTTGGAAAAAAAATATTTTTTTAGTTACTTTGGAAAAAAAAATATTTTTTTAGTTACTTTGGAAAAAAAAATATTTTTTTAGGTACTTTGGAAAAAAAAAAATTTTTTAGTTACTTTGGAAAAAAAATATTTTTTTTGTTTCTTTGGGAAAAAAAATATTTTTTTAGTTACTTTGGAAAAAAAAATATTTTTTTAGTTACTTTGGAAAAAAAAATATTTTTTTCGTTTCTTTGGAAAAAAAAATATTTTTTTAGTTACTTTGGAAAAAAAAATATTTTTTTAGTTTCTTTGGAAAAAAAAATATTTTTTTAGTTACTTTGGAAAAAAAAATATTTTTTTAGTTACTTTGGAAAAAAAAATATTTTTTTAGTTACTTTGGAAAAAAATATTTTTTTTTAGGTACTTTGGAAAAAAAATATATTTTTAGTTACTTTGGAAAAAAAATATTTTTTTAGTTACTTTGGAAAAAAAAATATTTTTTTAGTTACTTTGGAAAAAAAAAATTTTTTTAGTTACTTTGGAAAAAAAATATTTTTTTAGTTACTTTGGAAAAAAAATATTTTTTTAGTTACTTTGGAAAAAAAAATATTTTTTTAGTTACTTTGGAAAAAAAATATTTTTTTAGTTACTTTGGAAAAAAAAATATTTTTTTAGGTACTTTGGAAAAAAAAATATTTTTTTAGTTACTTTGGAAAAAAAATATTTTTTTAGTTACTTTGGAAAAAAAAATTTTTTTTAGTTACTTTGGAAAAAAAAAATTTTTTTTAGTTACTTTGGAAAAAAAAATATTTTTTTAGTTACTTTGGAAAAAAAAATATTTTTTTAGTTACTTTGGAAAAAAAAATATTTTTTTAGTTACTTTGGAAAAAAAAAAATTTTTTAGTTACTTTGGAAAAAAAAATATTTTTTTAGTTTCTTTGGAAAAAAAAATATTTTTTTAGTTACTTTGGAAAAAAAAATATTTTTTTAGTTACTTTGGAAAAAAAAAATTTTTTTTAGTTACTTTGGAAAAAAAAATATTTTTTTAGTTTCTTTGGAAAAAAAAAATGTTTTTAGTTACTTTGGAAAAAAAAAAAATTTTTTAGTTACTTTGGAAAAAAAAAAAAATTTTTAGTTACTTTGGAAAAAAAATATTTTTTTAGTTACTTTGGAAAAAAATTTTTTTTTTTAGTTACTTTGGAAAAAATTTTTTTTTTTTAGTTACTTTGGAAAAAAAAAAATTTTTTTAGTTACTTTGGAAAAAAAAATATTTTTTTAGTTTCTTTGGAAAAAAAAATATTTTTTTAGTTACTTTGGAAAAAAAAAATTTTTTTTAGTTACTTTGGAAAAAAAATTTTTTTTTTAGGTACTTTGGAAAAAAAAATATTTTTTTAGTTACTTTGGAAAAAAAATATTTTTTTAGTTACTTTGGAAAAAAAAATATTTTTTTAGTTACTTTGGAAAAAAAAATATTTTTTTAGTTACTTTGGAAAAAAAATATTTTTTTAGTTACTTTGGAAAAAAAAATATTTTTTTAGTTTCTTTGGAAAAAAAAATTTTTTTTTAGTTACTTTGGAAAAAAAAATATTTTTTTAGTTTCTTTGGAAAAAAAAATATTTTTTTAGTTACTTTGGAAAAAAAAATATTTTTTTAGTTTCTTTGGAAAAAAAAATATTTTTTTAGTTACTTTGGAAAAAAAAATATTTTTTTAGTTACTTTGGAAAAAAAAATATTTTTTTAGTTACTTTGGAAAAAAAAATATTTTTTTAGTTACTTTGGGAAAAAAAATATTTTTTTAGTTACTTTGGAAAAAAAAATAATTTTTTAGTTACTTTGGAAAAAAAAATAATTTTTTAGTTACTTTGGAAAAAAAAAATATTTTTTAGTTACTTTGGAAAAAAAAATATTTTTTTAGTTACTTTGGAAAAAAAAATATTTTTTTAGTTACTTTGGAAAAAAATATATTTTTTTAGTTACTTTGGAAAAAAAAATATTTTTTTAGTTACTTTGGAAAAAAAATTATTTTTTTAGGTACTTTGGAAAAAAAAATATTTTTTTAGTTACTTTGGAAAAAAAATATTTTTTTAGTTACTTTGGAAAAAAAAATATTTTTTTAGTTACTTTGGAAAAAAAAATTTTTTTTTAGTTACTTTGGAAAAAAAAAATTTTTTTTAGTTACTTTGGAAAAAAAAAAATTTTTTTAGTTACTTTGGAAAAAAAAATATTTTTTTAGTTACTTTGGAAAAAATTTTTTTTTTTTAGTTACTTTGGAAAAAAAAAATTTTTTTTAGTTTCTTTGGAAAAAAAAATATTTTTTTAGTTACTTTGGAAAAAAAAATATTTTTTTAGTTACTTTGGAAAAAAAAATATTTTTTTAGTTACTTTGGAAAAAAAAATATTTTTTTAGTTACTTTGGAAAAAAAAATATTTTTTTAGTTACTTTGGAAAAAAAAATATTTTTTTAGTTACTTTGGAAAAAAAATATATTTTTAGGTACTTTGGAAAAAAAATAATTTTTTAGTTACTTTGGAAAAAAAAATATTTTTTTTGTTTCTTTGGGAAAAAAAATATTTTTTTAGTTACTTTGGAAAAAAAAATATTTTTTTAGTTACTTTGGAAAAAAAAATATTTTTTTCGTTTCTTTGGAAAAAAAAATATTTTTTTAGTTACTTTGGAAAAAAAAATATTTTTTTAGTTTCTTTGGAAAAAAAAATATTTTTTTAGTTACTTTGGAAAAAAAAATATTTTTTTAGTTACTTTGGAAAAAAAAATATTTTTTTAGTTACTTTGGAAAAAAATATTTTTTTTTAGGTACTTTGGAAAAAAAATATTTTTTTAGTTACTTTGGAAAAAAAATATTTTTTTAGTTACTTTGGAAAAAAAAATATTTTTTTAGTTACTTTGGAAAAAAAAATATTTTTTTAGTTACTTTGGAAAAAAAATATTTTTTTAGTTACTTTGGAAAAAAAAATATTTTTTTAGTTACTTTGGAAAAAAAATTATTTTTTTAGTTACTTTGGAAAAAAAAATATTTTTTTAGTTACTTTGGAAAAAAAATTATTTTTTTAGTTACTTTGGAAAAAAAAATATTTTTTTAGTTACTTTGGAAAAAAAAATATTTTTTTAGTTACTTTGGAAAAAAAAATATTTTTTTAGTTACTTTGGAAAAAAAATATTTTTTTAGTTACTTTGGAAAAAAAAATATTTTTTTAGTTACTTTGGAAAAAAAAATATTTTTTTAGTTACTTTGGAAAAAAAAATATTTTTTTAGTTACTTTGGAAAAAAAAATATTTTTTTAGTTACTTTGGAAAAAAAAATATTTTTTTAGTTTCTTTGGAAAAAAAAATATTTTTTTAGTTACTTTGGAAAAAAAAATATTTTTTTAGTTACTTTGGAAAAAAAATTATTTTTTTAGTTACTTTGGAAAAAAAAATATTTTTTTAGTTACTTTGGAAAAAAAAATATTTTTTTAGTTACTTTGGAAAAAAAATATTTTTTTAGTTACTTTGGAAAAAAAAATATTTTTTTAGTTACTTTGGAAAAAAAAATATTTTTTTAGTTACTTTGGAAAAAAAAATATTTTTTAGTTACTTTGGAAAAAAAATTATTTTTTTAGTTACTTTGGAAAAAAAAAATATTTTTTTAGTTACTTTGGAAAAAAAAATATTTTTTTAGTTACTTTGGAAAAAAAAATATTTTTTTAGTTACTTTGGAAAAAAAAATATTTTTTTAGTTACTTTGGAAAAAAAAATATTTTTTTAGTTACTTTGGAAAAAAAAATATTTTTTTAGTTACTTTGGAAAAAAAAATATTTTTTTAGTTACTTTGGAAAAAAAAATATTTTTTTAGTTACTTTGGAAAAAAAAAAATTTTTTAGTTACTTTGGAAAATTTTTTTTTATTTTAGTTTCTTTGGAAAAAAAATATTTTTTAGTTACTTTGGAAAAAAAAATATTTTTTTAGTTTCTTTGGAAAAAAAAATATTTTTTTAGTTACTTTGGAAAAAAAAATATTTTTTTAGTTACTTTGGAAAAAAAAATTTTTTTTTAGTTACTTTGGAAAAAAAAATTTTTTTTTAGTTTCTTTGGAAAAAAAAATATTTTTTTAGTTACTTTGGAAAAAAAAAAATTTTTTTAGTTACTTTGGAAAAAAAATATTTTTTTAGTTACTTTGGAAAAAAAAATATTTTTTTAGTTACTTTGGAAAAAAAATATTTTTTTAGTTACTTTGGAAAAAAAAATATTTTTTTAGTTGCTTTGGAAAAAAAAATATTTTTTTAGTTACTTTGGAAAAAAAAATATTTTTTTAGGTACTTTGGAAAAAAAAATATTTTTTTAGTTACTTTGGAAAGAAAATATTTTTTTAGTTACTTTGGAAAAAAAATTTTTTTTAGTTACTTTGGAAAAAAAAAATTTTTTTTAGTTACTTTGGAAAAAAAAATATTTTTTTAGTTACTTTGGAAAAAAAAATATTTTTTTAGTTACTTTGGAAAAAAAATTATTTTTTTAGTTACTTTGGAAAAAAAATATTTTTTTAGTTACTTTGGAAAAAAAAATATTTTTTTAGTTACTTTGGAAAAAAAATATTTTTTTAGTTACTTTGGAAAAAAAAATATTTTTTTAGTTACTTTGGAAAAAAAAATATTTTTTTAGTTACTTTGGAAAAAAAATTATTTTTTTAGTTACTTTGGAAAAAAAATTATTTTTTTAGTTACTTTGGAAATTTTTTTTTTTTTTAGTTACTTTGGAAAAAAAAATTTTTTTTTAGTTACTTTGGAAAAAAAAATATTTTTTTAGTTACTTTGGAAAAAAAAATATTTTTTTAGTTTCTTTGGAAAAAAAACATATTTTTTTAGTTACTTTGGAAAAAAAAAATTTTTTTTAGTTACTTTGGAAAAAAAATATTTTTTTAGTTACTTTGGAAAAAAAAATATTTTTTTAGTTACTTTGGAAAAAAAATATTTTTTTAGTTACTTTGGAAAAAAAAATATTTTTTTAGTTACTTTGGAAAAAAAAATATTTTTTTAGTTACTTTGGAAAAAAAAATATTTTTTTAGGTACTTTGGAAAAAAAAATATTTTTTTAGTTACTTTGGAAAAAAAATTTTTTTTTAGTTACTTTGGAAAAAAAAATATTTTTTTAGTTACTTTGGAAAAAAAAATATTTTTTTAGGTACTTTGGAAAAAAAAATATTTTTTTAGTTACTTTGGAAAAAAAAAATTTTTTTAGTTACTTTGGAAAAAAAAATTTTTTTTAGTTACTTTGGAAAAAAAAATATTTTTTTAGTTACTTTGGAAAAAAAAATATTTTTTTAGTTACTTTGGAAAAAAAATTTTTTTTTAGTTACTTTGGAAAAAAAAATATTTTTTTAGTTTCTTTGGAAAAAAAAATATTTTTTTAGTTACTTTGGAAAAAAAAAATATTTTTTTAGTTACTTTGGAAAAAAATATATATATTTTTTAGTTACTTTGGAAAAAAAAATATTTTTTTAGTTACTTTGGAAAAAAAAATATTTTTTAGTTACTTTGGGAAAAAAATATTTTTTTAGTTACTTTGGAAAAAAAATAATTTTTTTAGTTACTTTGGAAAAAAAAATATTTTTTTAGTTTCTTTGGGAAAAAAAATATTTTTTTAGTTACTTTGGAAAAAAAAAATTTTTTTAGTTACTTTGGAAAAAAAATATATTTTTTAGTTACTTTGGAAAAAAAAATATTTTTTTAGTTTCTTTGGAAAAAAAAATATTTTTTTAGTTACTTTGGAAAAAAAAATATTTTTTTAGTTACTTTGGAAAAAAATATTTTTTTTTAGGTACTTTGGAAAAAAAATATTTTTTTAGTTACTTTGGAAAAAAAATATTTTTTTAGTTACTTTGGAAAAAAAAATATTTTTTTAGTTACTTTGGAAAAAAAAATATTTTTTTAGTTACTTTGGAAAAAAAATATTTTTTTAGTTACTTTGGAAAAAAAAATATTTTTTTAGTTACTTTGGAAAAAAAATTATTTTTTTAGTTACTTTGGAAAAAAAAATATTTTTTTAGTTACTTTGGAAAAAAAATTATTTTTTTAGTTACTTTGGAAAAAAAAATATTTTTTTAGTTACTTTGGAAAAAAAAATATTTTTTTAGTTACTTTGGAAAAAAAATATTTTTTTAGTTACTTTGGAAAAAAAATATTTTTTTAGTTACTTTGGAAAAAAAAATATTTTTTTAGTTACTTTGGAAAAAAATATATTTTTTTAGTTACTTTGGAAAAAAAAATATTTTTTTAGTTACTTTGGAAAAAAAAATATTTTTTTAGTTACTTTGGAAAAAAAATATTTTTTTAGTTTCTTTGGAAAAAAAAATATTTTTTTAGTTACTTTGGAAAAAAAAATATTTTTTTAGTTACTTTGGAAAAAAAATTATTTTTTTAGTTACTTTGGAAAAAAAAATATTTTTTTAGTTACTTTGGAAAAAAAAATATTTTTTTAGTTACTTTGGAAAAAAAATATTTTTTTAGTTACTTTGGAAAAAAAAATATTTTTTTAGTTACTTTGGAAAAAAAAATATTTTTTTAGTTACTTTGGAAAAAAAAATATTTTTTTAGTTACTTTGGAAAAAAAATTATTTTTTTAGTTACTTTGGAAAAAAAAATATTTTTTTAGTTACTTTGGAAAAAAAAATATTTTTTTAGTTACTTTGGAAAAAAAAATATTTTTTTAGTTACTTTGGAAAAAAAAATATTTTTTTAGTTACTTTGGAAAAAAAAATATTTTTTTAGTTACTTTGGAAAAAAAAATATTTTTTTAGTTACTTTGGAAAAAAAAAAATTTTTTTAGTTACTTTGGAAAAAAAAATATTTTTTTAGTTACTTTGGAAAAAAAAATAATTTTTTAGTTACTTTGGAAAATTTTTTTTTATTTTAGTTTCTTTGGAAAAAAAAATATTTTTTAGTTACTTTGGAAAAAAAAATATTTTTTTAGTTTCTTTGGAAAAAAAAATATTTTTTTAGTTACTTTGGAAAAAAAAATATTTTTTTAGTTACTTTGGAAAAAAAAATATTTTTTTAGTTACTTTGGAAAAAAAAATTTTTTTTTAGTTTCTTTGGAAAAAAAAATATTTTTTTAGTTACTTTGGAAAAAAAAAAAAATTTTTAGTTACTTTGGAAAAAAAATATTTTTTTAGTTACTTTGGAAAAAAAAATATTTTTTTAGTTACTTTGGAAAAAAAATATTTTTTTAGTTACTTTGGAAAAAAAAATATTTTTTTAGTTACTTTGGAAAAAAAAATATTTTTTTAGTTACTTTGGAAAAAAAAATATTTTTTTAGGTACTTTGGAAAAAAAAATATTTTTTTAGTTACTTTGGAAAAAAAAAAATTTTTTAGTTACTTTGGAAAAAAAATAATTTTTTAGTTACTTTGGAAAAAAAAAATTTTTTTTAGTTACTTTGGAAAAAAAAATATTTTTTTAGTTACTTTGGAAAAAAAAATATTTTTTTAGTTACTTTGGAAAAAAAAATATTTTTTTAGTTACTTTGGAAAAAAAAAATTGTTTTAGTTACTTTGGAAAAAAAAATATTTTTTTAGTTTCTTTGGGAAAAAAAATATTTTTTTAGTTACTTTGGAAAAAAAAATATTTTTTTAGTTACTTTGGAAGAAAAAAAATTTTTTTTAGTTACTTTGGAAAAAAAAATATTTTTTTAGTTTCTTTGGAAAAAAAAAATTTTTTTTAGTTACTTTGGAAAAAAAAAAAATTTTTTAGTTACTTTGGAAAAAAAAAAATTTTTTTAGTTACTTTGGAAAAAAAATATTTTTTTAGTTACTTTGGAAAAAAAATTTTTTTTTTAGTTACTTTGGAAAAAAAAATTTTTTTTTAGTTACTTTGGAAAAAAAAAATTTTTTTTAGTTACTTTGGAAAAAAAAATATTTTTTTAGTTTCTTTGGAAAAAAAAATATTTTTTTAGTTACTTTGGAAAAAAAAAATTTTTTTTAGTTACTTTGGAAAAAAAAAATTTTTTTTAGGTACTTTGGAAAAAAAAATATTTTTTTAGTTACTTTGGAAAAAAAATATTTTTTTAGTTACTTTGGAAAAAAAAATATTTTTTTAGTTACTTTGGAAAAAAAAATATTTTTTTAGTTACTTTGGAAAAAAAATATTTTTTTAGTTACTTTGGAAAAAAAAATATTTTTTTAGTTACTTTGGAAAAAAAAATATTTTTTTAGTTACTTTGGAAAAAAAATATTTTTTTAGTTTCTTTGGAAAAAAATTTTTTTTTTTAGTTACTTTGGAAAAAAAAATATTTTTTTAGTTTCTTTGGAAAAAAAAATATTTTTTTAGTTACTTTGGAAAAAAAAATATTTTTTTAGTTTCTTTGGAAAAAAAAATATTTTTTTAGTTACTTTGGAAAAAAAAATATTTTTTTAGTTACTTTGGAAAAAAAAATATTTTTTTAGTTACTTTGGAAAAAAAAATATTTTTTTAGTTACTTTGGGAAAAAAAATATTTTTTTAGTTACTTTGGAAAAAAAAATATTTTTTTAGTTACTTTGGAAAAAAAAAAATTTTTTTAGTTACTTTGGAAAAAAAAAAATTTTTTAGTTACTTTGGAAAAAAAAATATTTTTTTAGTTACTTTGGAAAAAAAAAAATTTTTTTAGTTACTTTGGAAAAAAAAATATTTTTTTAGTTACTTTGGAAAAAAAAAAATTTTTTTAGTTACTTTGGAAAAAAAATTATTTTTTTAGGTACTTTGGAAAAAAAAATATTTTTTTAGTTACTTTGGAAAAAAAATATTTTTTTAGTTACTTTGGAAAAAAAAATATTTTTTTAGTTACTTTGGGAAAAAAAATATTTTTTTAGTTACTTTGGGAAAAAAAATATTTTTTTAGTTACTTTGGAAAAAAAAAAAATTTTTAGTTACTTTGGAAAAAAAAATATTTTTTTAGTTACTTTGGAAAAAAAAAAATTTTTTTAGTTACTTTGGAAAAAAAAAAAAATTTTTAGTTACTTTGGAAAAAAAAATTTTTTTTTAGTTACTTTGGAAAAAAAAATATTTTTTTAGTTACTTTGGAAAAAAAAATATTTTTTTAGTTACTTTGGAAAAAAAAAATTTTTTTTAGTTACTTTGGAAAAAAAATTTTTTTTTTAGTTTCTTTGGAAAAAAAAATATTTTTTTAGTTACTTTGGAAAAAAAAATATTTTTTTAGTTACTTTGGAAAAAAAAATATTTTTTTAGTTACTTTGGAAAAAAAAATATTTTTTTAGTTACTTTGGAAAAAAAAATATTTTTTTAGTTACTTTGGAAAAAAAAATATTTTTTTAGTTACTTTGGAAAAAAAAATATTTTTTTAGGTACTTTGGAAAAAAAAAAATTTTTTAGTTACTTTGGAAAAAAAATATTTTTTTTGTTTCTTTGGGAAAAAAAATATTTTTTTAGTTACTTTGGAAAAAAAAATATTTTTTTAGTTACTTTGGAAAAAAAAATATTTTTTTCGTTTCTTTGGAAAAAAAAATATTTTTTTAGTTACTTTGGAAAAAAAAATATTTTTTTAGTTTCTTTGGAAAAAAAAATATTTTTTTAGTTACTTTGGAAAAAAAAATATTTTTTTAGTTACTTTGGAAAAAAAAATATTTTTTTAGTTACTTTGGAAAAAAATATTTTTTTTTAGGTACTTTGGAAAAAAAATATATTTTTAGTTACTTTGGAAAAAAAATATTTTTTTAGTTACTTTGGGAAAAAAAATATTTTTTTAGTTACTTTGGAAAAAAAAAATTTTTTTTAGTTACTTTGGAAAAAAAATATTTTTTTAGTTACTTTGGAAAAAAAATATTTTTTTAGTTACTTTGGAAAAAAAAATATTTTTTTAGTTACTTTGGAAAAAAAATATTTTTTTAGTTACTTTGGAAAAAAAAATATTTTTTTAGGTACTTTGGAAAAAAAAATATTTTTTTAGTTACTTTGGAAAAAAAATATTTTTTTAGTTACTTTGGAAAAAAAAATTTTTTTTAGTTACTTTGGAAAAAAAAAATTTTTTTTAGTTACTTTGGAAAAAAAAATATTTTTTTAGTTACTTTGGAAAAAAAAATATTTTTTTAGTTACTTTGGAAAAAAAAATATTTTTTTAGTTACTTTGGAAAAAAAAAAATTTTTTAGTTACTTTGGAAAAAAAAATATTTTTTTAGTTTCTTTGGAAAAAAAAATATTTTTTTAGTTACTTTGGAAAAAAAAATATTTTTTTAGTTACTTTGGAAAAAAAAAATTTTTTTTAGTTACTTTGGAAAAAAAAATATTTTTTTAGTTTCTTTGGAAAAAAAAAATGTTTTTAGTTACTTTGGAAAAAAAAAAAATTTTTTAGTTACTTTGGAAAAAAAAAAAATTTTTAGTTACTTTGGAAAAAAAATATTTTTTTAGTTACTTTGGAAAAAAATTTTTTTTTTTAGTTACTTTGGAAAAAAATTTTTTTTTTTAGTTACTTTGGAAAAAAAAAAATTTTTTTAGTTACTTTGGAAAAAAAAATATTTTTTTAGTTTCTTTGGAAAAAAAAATATTTTTTTAGTTACTTTGGAAAAAAAAAATTTTTTTTAGTTACTTTGGAAAAAAAATTTTTTTTTTAGGTACTTTGGAAAAAAAAATATTTTTTTAGTTACTTTGGAAAAAAAATATTTTTTTAGTTACTTTGGAAAAAAAAATATTTTTTTAGTTACTTTGGAAAAAAAAATATTTTTTTAGTTACTTTGGAAAAAAAATATTTTTTTAGTTACTTTGGAAAAAAAAATATTTAAAAAAATATTTTTTTTTCCAAAGAAACTAAAAAGTTTCTTTGGAAAAAAAAATTTTTTTTTAGTTACTTTGGAAAAAAAAATATTTTTTTAGTTTCTTTGGAAAAAAAAATATTTTTTTAGTTACTTTGGAAAAAAAAATATTTTTTTAGTTTCTTTGGAAAAAAAAATATTTTTTTAGTTACTTTGGAAAAAAAAATATTTTTTTAGTTACTTTGGAAAAAAAAATATTTTTTTAGTTACTTTGGAAAAAAAAATATTTTTTTAGTTACTTTGGGAAAAAAAATATTTTTTTAGTTACTTTGGAAAAAAAAATATTTTTTTAGTTACTTTGGAAAAAAAAATAATTTTTTAGTTACTTTGGAAAAAAAAAATATTTTTTAGTTACTTTGGAAAAAAAAATATTTTTTTAGTTACTTTGGAAAAAAAAATATTTTTTTCGTTTCTTTGGAAAAAAAAATATTTTTTTAGTTACTTTGGAAAAAAAAATATTTTTTTAGTTACTTTGGAAAAAAAAATATTTTTTTAGTTACTTTGGAAAAAAATATTTTTTTTTAGGTACTTTGGAAAAAAAAATATTTTTTTAGTTACTTTGGAAAAAAAATATTTTTTTAGTTACTTTGGAAAAAAAATATTTTTTTAGTTACTTTGGAAAAAAATATATTTTTTTAGTTACTTTGGAAAAAAAATATTTTTTTAGTTACTTTGGAAAAAAAAATATTTTTTTAGTTACTTTGGAAAAAAAATTATTTTTTTAGTTACTTTGGAAAAAAAAATATTTTTTTAGTTACTTTGGAAAAAAAATTATTTTTTTAGTTACTTTGGAAAAAAAAATATTTTTTTAGTTACTTTGGAAAAAAAAATATTTTTTTAGTTACTTTGGAAAAAAAAATATTTTTTTAGTTACTTTGGAAAAAAAATATTTTTTTAGTTACTTTGGAAAAAAAAATATTTTTTTAGTTACTTTGGAAAAAAAAATATTTTTTTAGTTACTTTGGAAAAAAAAATATTTTTTTAGTTACTTTGGAAAAAAAAATATTTTTTTAGTTACTTTGGAAAAAAAAATATTTTTTTAGTTTCTTTGGAAAAAAAAATATTTTTTTAGTTACTTTGGAAAAAAAAATATTTTTTTAGTTACTTTGGAAAAAAAATTATTTTTTTAGTTACTTTGGAAAAAAAAATATTTTTTTAGTTACTTTGGAAAAAAAAATATTTTTTTAGTTACTTTGGAAAAAAAATATTTTTTTAGTTACTTTGGAAAAAAAAATATTTTTTTAGTTACTTTGGAAAAAAAAATATTTTTTTAGTTACTTTGGAAAAAAAAATATTTTTTAGTTACTTTGGAAAAAAAATTATTTTTTTAGTTACTTTGGAAAAAAAAATATTTTTTTAGTTACTTTGGAAAAAAAAATATTTTTTTAGTTACTTTGAAAAAAAAATATTTTTTTAGTTACTTTGGAAAAAAAAATATTTTTTTAGTTACTTTGGAAAAAAAAATATTTTTTTAGTTACTTTGGAAAAAAAAATATTTTTTTAGTTACTTTGGAAAAAAAAATATTTTTTTAGTTACTTTGGAAAAAAAAATATTTTTTTAGTTACTTTGGAAAAAAAAAAAAATTTTTAGTTACTTTGGAAAATTTTTTTTATTTTAGTTTCTTTGGAAAAAAAATATTTTTTTAGTTACTTTGGGAAAAAAAATATTTTTTTAGTTACTTTGGGAAAAAAAAATTTTTTTAGTTACTTTGGAAAAAAAAAAATTTTTTAGTTACTTTGGAAAAAAAAATATTTTTTTAGTTACTTTGGAAAAAAAAATTTTTTTTAGTTACTTTGGAAAAAAAAATTTTTTTTAGTTACTTTGGAAAAAAATTTTTTTTTTAGTTACTTTGGAAAAAAAAATATTTTTTTTAGTTACTTTGGAAAAAAAAATATTTTTTTAGTTACTTTGGAAAAAAAAATATTTTTTTAGTTTCTTTGGAAAAAAAAATATTTTTTTAGTTACTTTGGAAAAAAAATATTTTTTTAGTTACTTTGGAAAAAAAAATTTTTTTTAGTTTCTTTGGAAAAAAAAAATGTTTTTAGTTACTTTGGAAAAAAAAAAAATTTTTTTAGTTACTTTGGAAAAAAAAAATTTTTTTAGTTACTTTGGAAAAAAAATATTTTTTTAGTTACTTTGGAAAAAAAAATTTTTTTTTAGTTACTTTGGAAAAAAAATTTTTTTTTTAGTTACTTTGGAAAAAAAAAATTTTTTTTAGTTACTTTGGAAAAAAAAATATTTTTTTAGTTTCTTTGGAAAAAAAAATTTTTTTTTAGTTACTTTGGAAAAAAAAATATTTTTTTAGTTACTTTGGAAAAAAAAATATTTTTTTAGTTACTTTGGAAAAAAAATATTTTTTTAGTTACTTTGGAAAAAAAAATATTTTTTTAGTTACTTTGGAAAAAAAATTATTTTTTTAGTTACTTTGGAAAAAAAAATATTTTTTTAGTTACTTTGGAAAAAAAATTATTTTTTTAGTTACTTTGGAAAAAAAAATATTTTTTTAGTTACTTTGGAAAAAAAAATATTTTTTTAGTTACTTTGGAAAAAAAAATATTTTTTTAGTTACTTTGGAAAAAAAATATTTTTTTAGTTACTTTGGAAAAAAAAATATTTTTTTAGTTACTTTGGAAAAAAAAATATTTTTTTAGTTACTTTGGAAAAAAAAATATTTTTTTAGTTACTTTGGAAAAAAAAAATTTTTTTAGTTACTTTGGAAAAAAAAATATTTTTTTAGTTTCTTTGGAAAAAAAAATATTTTTTTAGTTACTTTGGAAAAAAAAATATTTTTTTAGTTACTTTGGAAAAAAAAATATTTTTTTAGTTACTTTGGAAAAAAAAATATTTTTTTAGTTACTTTGGAAAAAAAAATATTTTTTTAGTTACTTTGGAAAAAAAATATTTTTTTAGTTACTTTGGAAAAAAAAATATTTTTTTAGTTACTTTGGAAAAAAAAATATTTTTTTAGTTACTTTGGAAAAAAAAATATTTTTTAGTTACTTTGGAAAAAAAAATATTTTTTTAGTTACTTTGGAAAAAAAAATATTTTTTTAGTTACTTTGGAAAAAAAAATATTTTTTTAGTTACTTTGGAAAAAAAAATATTTTTTTAGTTACTTTGGAAAAAAAAATATTTTTTTAGTTACTTTGGAAAAAAAAATATTTTTTTAGTTACTTTGGAAAAAAAAATATTTTTTTAGTTACTTTGGAAAAAAAAATATTTTTTTAGTTACTTTGGAAAAAAAAAAATTTTTTAGTTACTTTGGAAAATTTTTTTTTATTTTAGTTTCTTTGGAAAAAAAAATATTTTTTAGTTACTTTGGAAAAAAAAATATTTTTTTAGTTTCTTTGGAAAAAAAAATATTTTTTTAGTTACTTTGGAAAAAAAAATATTTTTTTAGTTACTTTGGAAAAAAAAATTTTTTTTTAGTTACTTTGGAAAAAAAAATTTTTTTTTAGTTTCTTTGGAAAAAAAAATATTTTTTTAGTTACTTTGGAAAAAAAAAAATTTTTTTAGTTACTTTGGAAAAAAAATATTTTTTTAGTTACTTTGGAAAAAAAAATATTTTTTTAGTTACTTTGGAAAAAAAATATTTTTTTAGTTACTTTGGAAAAAAAAATATTTTTTTAGTTGCTTTGGAAAAAAAAATATTTTTTTAGTTACTTTGGAAAAAAAAATATTTTTTAGGTACTTTGGAAAAAAAAATATTTTTTTAGTTACTTTGGAAAGAAAATATTTTTTTAGTTACTTTGGAAAAAAAAATTTTTTTTAGTTACTTTGGAAAAAAAAAATTTTTTTTAGTTACTTTGGAAAAAAAAATATTTTTTTAGTTACTTTGGAAAAAAAAATATTTTTTTAGTTACTTTGGAAAAAAAAATATTTTTTTAGTTACTTTGGAAAAAAAAAATTTTTTTTAGTTACTTTGGAAAAAAAAATTTTTTTTAGTTTCTTTGGAAAAAAAAAAATTTTTTTAGTTACTTTGGAAAAAAAAAAAAAATTTTAGTTACTTTGGAAAAAAAAAAAATTTTTTAGTTACTTTGGAAAAAAAATATTTTTTTAGTTACTTTGGAAAAAAATTTTTTTTTTTAGTTACTTTGGAAAAAAAAAATTTTTTTTAGTTACTTTGGAAAAAAAAAATTTTTTTTAGTTACTTTGGAAAAAAAAATATTTTTTTAGTTGCTTTGGAAAAAAAAATATTTTTTTAGTTACTTTGGAAAAAAAAATATTTTTTTAGGTACTTTGGAAAAAAAAATATTTTTTTAGTTACTTTGGAAAGAAAATATTTTTTTAGTTACTTTGGAAAAAAAAAATTTTTTTAGTTACTTTGGAAAAAAAAAATTTTTTTTAGTTACTTTGGAAAAAAAAATATTTTTTTAGTTACTTTGGAAAAAAAAATATTTTTTTAGTTACTTTGGAAAAAAAAATATTTTTTTAGTTACTTTGGAAAAAAAAAATTTTTTTTAGTTACTTTGGAAAAAAAAATTTTTTTTAGTTTCTTTGGAAAAA